>NW_017308184.1:8012-145263 GCF_000935625.1 Nanorana parkeri | reverse complement strand
ATTATGCCCACATGGCCTTTAACCCATTAAAGCTCACAGGAATCTTTTTGCTTTCTAAAAAGCTACCAATATGAAAACAATTTTTTTTTTAGTTGCTGACTTATGGCAAATTGCCATGCTAAATTAATTATGAGTAAGGGTGCCAGTAAGTTGCCCATAGGGATGTATGCACAATAAAAAAAGAACAGACTATTTTATTGAGTTAATAAAAACGTCTTATTTTTTGGGATGCACTAATACTGATACCAGTATCGGTGCCAATGCTGGGTATTTTCATGAGTACTTGTACTTCTGAAAATGCCACGATACTAAGCACCAATACTGGCACTTTACATTTTTAAATAGCTTCGGTTGACATAAGGTCCCATGCTTGCTGGGGACCTCACGGCAGCCTTGTGGGGACCTCACAGTGCTTCCTCCTCTCATACCCACCCGCATGCAGAGACATTTCTTGCACCACTTCTACCACCATATCCTCTCTGACTCCTGCAGCCCCTCAGAAACCCTCCTTGAGAGCACTGACACTGCGTGTGTGGGGCTTACCCAGCATTAAGATGCCATGGAGGGAGGGTTTTAGTTTGACTAGTAGTGTCTGTGTCCTCTCCCACCACGGCTCTGATGGGGACACTGGTGACAGAGGGCCTCTCCTCCTTGCCCATTGGAGCTGCAGCTGGAATAGTACAGCTATCACTATATGTAGTGCGGACTGCGGCTACTATACTGTACCCAAAATTCATTTGGGTACAGTATTTCATAACTGAGTAATTGCCAGTCAAACTATCACAGCACTGAAAACTGAAAATTGGCCTGCACCAGAAACTTGTGTAACATGCTATCCTGAAGTGGTTAAATAAAGGCCCACACTGCAGAGTGATTTCTATTTCACAACCTATACTAATAAATTGTTCTGCCACTGGCCAATTAGTAGGGTATTGAGGGAATTATCTTTATTTTTTAAGAGTAAACTTTCATATAGCTTTTAGATCTTGTGGCTGCTACTTCAACTCTTTAATTCCAATGTATTACAGCTGAATAAAAACTTTCTTAAAACACATTTATTTTTAAGTTGTAATGAATAAGATGTAAGTGCTGCTGCTGTATTTAAGCCAAACAGTAATGTAAATGTCACAAAAGTGATTACACATGCGAAATGTCAGGCAAGAATACAGTGTTGCTGATGCTGTCCATGCGAATAGTACTGTTATGTCACTCTACATACAGCTTAAAGGCATCTCCTAATAACAATAAAAAAAATAATAAAATATTGGTGTTATTTCCATGTCACAAATCAAGATCACCCCCCCCATAAACTTTAATGGTATTTGGTCTTAAATGTGCAATTTTACGTCAGGTTTGATGAATCCCTCATGAACTGAACCCAGACATATTCACTCATCCTTAGTGAACAACTACTGTTTGAACTGTATTTATTAAAAACAATACAATTAAAGATGTTGCTTACTTCTAAGAAGGGTAAAACCCTTGCATTTTAGAGCAATTCCAAGGCAACCAGCATACTTTCAGATTTATATTTTAAAACAGTGCAAACATAAATGTGAAAGTACTGGAGCTGTTCAACACCTAAGCTGGCCATACACAACCTTTAGGCAATTTCAACCACTTTCAATCAACAGGGAATTGAAAATGTGATCAAAAGGTGTTGTCTGAAACATAGCAATTCACCACCCACAAACTGAATTGTCTGACTTTAAAACTGGGCTATATATAGAATTTATGTAAACCCTAACAGTAATTATCAATATATTCTTTCTTTAGGTTTGTTTTAAATACCGCTGATTTTTTTTTTTATATATCTGTTCGACAAGGAAAAAAAAATATCTGTTGACCCTCCCATCAATTGTTTGAGCCAACAAATTCTCATGTTGTCTGCATCTGCTGCATTATTAGTTAGCATTCTTTCCAGCCCTCCATTCTTCTCAGTGGACTACAAAAAGGTTAGAAATTCTAACATTGCTTCTATTTTTCTATGTGGCTTCCTGTCCCAGTGGCAATCACATCCCCCATTTCCTGTATGGGCATCACAGGATTTATTCAATTCATGAAAAGAAATTAAACCTTACAAAACTGGTACTCTTTCCCACTATATCCAACACTTGGAAATAAAAACAGTTTGACTAGAGTTAGACTTTAAGAATTCTTACATATGTCTAAGAGCAAAAAAAATAGGCTACCTACTACCTAAGCTTCTGCCTGTGAGTGCAGAAGAATAACAGAATATTAGTGCCTACAGAAGAGTCCCTACATGTATGGCATTTCTTTTAACGCAGGATGTTAGGAAGTATACCAAGCTTCCTACTGTGGCATCGACAGGGCCTTACTGCTGTGAAAATTAGTGCTAAATTGAGCATGTTTCTGTTTGTACAGATCTGTATTTAGTAATGTGTTTTTGTAAGATTTGTTTCTAAATAATCTTTAGAATTGCTCTCTCGAACTCAACAAGTAATATATTTTTTACTGTGTGAATATCATCATGATAGTTTATTTTATAATGTTTGGATTATTTTTTCCACTTATTTCTCAAATTGACTTTGTTCAAGTGATACAATGAAAAGCCTTAAACCAATAACAATTATTATATGGATCTACTGAATGCGGGTGTATTTAAAATAAGAAATGTCATTTATCATAGCTAATTGTCATTTTATCATTTAATGATTCTTGGAGCTAGCAAAAGCAATTTATCAAAAGATGCAAATCCATGACCTCTTTCAGAGGTGTAACAATATGATGACTCATAATAGTGTGGGGGATGAAGAAAGAAGTATAGGAATGGAACTAAAAATACAAGGAAATAACCACTTTCTCTGTCTGTATCTAGTTTTAATTTGGAACATTACAGGAAATAAAAAACAAGCCTATGAGTTTACAGACCTGTTGTGACCTACTGGATCAGCTATTGATGTTCAACGGGAACAACCTGAAAACATAAATAAGATGCCTTTATCCTTCAATTCTGACAAATGCAATTAAAATAGTCATTTGGGAAGTTTATGATAAAACTGTTTCCCTGCATACAGTATTCCCTAGCTATTAACTGCCATTCTATGGAAATACAGAACATACTCTGTCAAGGGAGATCATAAGCCATGGTTGTTTTTCATCGTCTACCACTTTGGCCTTTATTTAATAATGTATACATTTTATCAGGCACTTTTCTTTTTCAGATTGTATTGTCTATAGTAAACAGTACACATTTCAGCCCTCAGGTGTATTATGGTGAGACAAAATAAGCTGGTTCCCTAAGCACTGGCCTTGATACACTGTTTTAGGGTGGCTTCTTTCCCTTGCATGGTCCTATGGAGCCACCCTTGTGTGTGCTAGTAAGCTTTGTGTGTCACCATTCACTTCACTTCTGATCGGTCATTCACTCGGCTGCCCTCGGCAGCTTTGTGAATAGACCCCACAGTGTTAGAGAATCACCTGCACACCATACAGCACTTGAACTAAATGAAATATCCGTTGGTGCTCGAAATGACGACACGGATGGTGCTGTGTAACAATCCAAGTAACGATAGTAGTCTCCAGCACTCAATTGTAATGTGCAAAAAGGATAGCACTTTTATTGATATGTCACATGCATCATGAAGCCAACGTTTTGGGGCTGCTCAGGGTCCCTTCATCAGTGCAACATCATGACACGTGTCATATCAATAAAAGTGCTATCCTTTTTCCACATTAAAAGTGAGTGCTGGTGACTACTATCTTTACTTTCCACAAACACACAGGCACAACAATCCAAGCAGCCACTACCCTGCTCCCTGCTCCCCAGTACTCCATGCTGCCTTTCCTAAGCTAGTAGATGGACAGCTGCTGGAGGCTGCTCTGTCCCTTGTGATCTCGTACTGGACCGGACGGAGTCTTAAGGAAACTGAGCAGAGAAAGTTGGAGCTGGCTGTTCAGAAATGTGATGACTGTACAGTAAGTGTTGGGCAAAACTTTAATGACATACTTTACTAAGCAATGTATATTTCTTCAAGCTGGATTCAGTATTAAAAAAGTTTCAGAGTATAATAGTACTTTAAAGCAGAATTCCAGGCAAAAATGTTTCTTAACCCTTGAAATGGGGCTACCCCTGCACTGCAGGGGTTAAGTGCTAATTTTTGTCTAGGTGCTAAAAAAAGTTATTTTCACCTGATTCTTAAAGCCGGCTTGCACTTAGACCAGTCCCTGGAGCCTCACTCCCCCTCTACTGCAGCAGTTAAGGATCCTTGAGTCATCACATTCTATACACAGTGTACAGTATAGAACACCAGGATGCAGAGGGACATACCATCGCTGCAGCGGAGGAGGAGACATGTTTCAGGGACGTGAGTAGCAGTGCAATATCTATTAGATCTACCAACAACTATGTAGTGCAAGGGCCTTTCTGGCTGTGATTGGATACAATCTGTTTAGATAGTTTGTAAGGTCCTCATATTACAGAGTTTTGATCATTTTAAAGGTGATTTTACAAAGGTTGTTTAACAGTTTATAATGAGTATAATGAGCTTTAGACTCAGACTACACTGAGAAAAAAACTTTAATGTGCATTAATCTCTGCTAGAAACTGAGATACCTGCCGCAAACCATCACATCTGGTTATAGCAGGCACCTTCTAGTAGTTTTAAGTTAGAGCACCCAGAAACCACAAACCTAGCACACTCTTATTTAGATCTTGACTTCAGCTGAAAAATGGAGCTCAGACTTTCCCACTGCATGAGCCTAAGGCCTGGGGTTTAAATTGGCCTTTTGTTGATCCATTAACAGCTAACATTATTGCTTGTTTTTTTGGTTTAATTATGATCTTTATCTAACTTGGCTGGTGAATTTTGCAGGATCCTATACTGATTTCAATTGGCTTGGATATCTAAAATCAATGTGGTGAGCTGTAGGTTAAGAGTATTGTGTGGACACTTCTTTTGCAAAGATTTAAAACAATTTAACACTACACAGGTACAATAAAATGTTGAATAAAGACCAGGACACCCAGAAGTCAAGCTTAGAGACAACTGATATGGCTTATGAATATTTAAATTGTATGTGCATCTAAGCCAATGACATTCAGTGAGAAATGTTACCCTATAAAGATAGGCTAGAAATACACTTTGCAGTTGTCATAACTGGATTTACCAGTCTGACCATCATTCTCAATAATCACTGAGGGTTTTGCATCAAATAAATACACACATAAATGTTGCGCATTTGTCAGTTTCAGGGCTTCTCTGGTACCTTTCTTCAAATGTTCATACATCAGAACAGAATATCTCACTGATAAAGAATCCCAACTTCATACTTTCACCTATTCCACCAACTAGTCAATCTAGAGTGGAGTGATGGTTATCATGTAACCACACCCCCTCTTCCCCTACCCAGACTACAGAGCTCAACAAAGGCAGAAATTCAGTTCTGCCAAGCAAACATATCTGCCTCGGCATAAGCATCATAATTTGGGAGGCAGATACATTTCTTTCCAGGTCATCCACCAGCCATCCTGGGACTGTTCATCACACACAAGCTTTAAAGTCCAGCTCCAGCCAAAAGGTTGAGAACAAATTCCACAGTGGAGTCACTGACAGCAATAAAAACCTGACTTAAAATATAACGCTTTCCAAAGCTATCCAAAACTAAAAAAAATTGCTAGAATTGTGCTTTATTCCTTAAGTCTCAGATTTGCAGCAGCCTCTTAGACTCTACAGCTATACCTAAATGCTAAGAATGCTGTGATGGGCAAAACTCAGACACGTTGGGGGTGATTTACTAACCTAAACACACGCACGTACTAGGTGCGTGTGATTTTTACACAGCAAAATGTATTTATCAACCAAAAAGTCTCTAAAAGCATATTTCCACTAATGCCATATATGGAAAAATCATGCACATGATGCATATATAATGCTGCTTCACAGTTTAGACAAAAATGGTTAGCTCATGCATTTACATTCCTGCATTCATCGATGCAAGCAACACAACATAGAGCTAATTTACACAACATCACCTTGCAAATTCATGCAGGGCTTTGCACAACACACCTGCTGGGTGTGTACACACTACAAAGGTGTTTAGATTCCACCCATAGATCATGCTGGGAGGGAACACACTACAGAGGTGTATACATATTCGTGGTGTGTTTATAAGGTTAGTAAATCAACCCCTTTGGGTTAGTTTTGAGCTTGCCTGCAACCGCCCACAACCAATGCATACCTATTGGTCCATCACTATGAGGGGCTGGCTTACTGGACAATAGGAACAGGAGGCAAGAAGAAGCTGGAATGTTTTGACATCACCCAGAGCTTTGGTCATCAGAACAGCTTAGCATTTAGTAGAAACGGAAGTGATGTGGGCCCTCTAAGTGTCTGCACTTTATAGTTAGTAGCAGTTTATTATTTTTCACAGTTGTAGGATAAAAATTGTAAAAATTGATTTTCCAGCAGATGATGTTTGAGCATTCCCTTTTTCTATAGCTGCCAACAAGATTGAGCCATCTAACCACATGGAAAATTATTTGTATTACATAATGGGGACTATGAGAACTGTCTGCTCCTGTAGTGCTTCACCATAGTGCTGGTATATATTTTAGCACATCCTCTCCTGCACTTTCTGCATCTAGCCTGCACTCGAAATCTACTGTTTTAGCATGGTTCCCTAAAGCATTCAACTGTCAGACTATGTTTTCTCTGTCTGTGAAAACTGCAATGTACCATTTGACAGCTGAATAACATAATATTTTTGCTTGCAGAGGATGTTTCTAGAAATCCCTGATATTGTGGTCCTTCGCCATTTCACAATTCTGTCACTCTGCATAATATGAACAGGTATGTTATTTTCCAAAGAGGTTGTCTACATTATTTAAATCATATCTATTTTGGGTCCCTACCTGGAGCCTGTCCTGGTGGACATGGCTCTATGGTACTGTCCCATTTGGGCTCCCCTTGCGAGCCATTTCTTTATTATTTACTATGGCTTGAAGATACCCCTCCCATAAGGAGTCATTTGAGTGTATTAGGTCCTGTGGACCAACTTGCCTGTATACCTGTATGTACCCTGAAAATGTGCTATGTATGTTATATGTTTTTACCCTGTTTAATACGAATAAAACTTTATTTGACTAAATCATATCTATTTTTATGGTAATAGTACTAAAAAAAGTAAGAGAAATGTTTCTTTGTTAAAACAGAAAATCATAACCGACAGGTTAAGATTGTCAGAAGCCATAATGCCTTTTTTAATTAAGCTAAAGCACTGTAACCGCTAGCAATCAATCTGAAGATGACATTGTTTGTTCTCAGGAATTTGATTGGTTGACATGGGCAACTGCCTACATCATACTAAGGGGTCTATTCACAAAGCTGCCGAGGGCAGCCGAGTGAATGACCGATCAGAAGTGAAGTGAGCCGAACACTGTTCGGCTATTCACTTCAGGCTGGTACGGCTGATTTCAGCCGTATATCGGCTGAAATCAGCCGTACATCGGCTTGCTTCGTGTGGATTCGGATCAGCCGAACATGCTCAGCATGTTCGGCTGACCCGAAGTGCAGAAGGAGTTCGACTCAGCCGATCCAACATCTGGATCGGCTGAGCCGAACCTCCGGCAGGCTTCTCACTGCTGTTCGGGCTATTCTGAAAGATCCCGAACAGCAGTGAGAGAATAGCCGAATGCCGCCGAGCGGCATTTGGCTCGGCTGTTCTGCTCGGTCCTTCGCGTGTACCGCGGGCGGAATATATCCACAACAACAAGGTAGCGTTGGGTAGTGGAGTCCAATGGAACTCAGACTACCCAAGGTCGGGGCAGCACAGTGACATGCTCCCTCGGACAAACATATACAGTTCTTACGCCAAGATAGTTCAGCGGTGTAAAAATAAAAAAACATTCAACTTAACACAATACAACAATCGTGCTTTGCAGAAATCAACATACTGCAATAACTATAAGAGGCATTCGTGGGAAGTGCCAAAGTGTCAAAGTGGGGCTCTATGAAGCTCGGGGTGTTGTGATGATGGCAGTGAAGATGTGGAAGTATCTTAGGGGGACGTCTGGCACTTGTGTGCTTAAGGTTGGGGGAATTATAAAGATATGTAGGGTTACACACCTGCTTAATAAAGGGTATCCCCGGTGTAGGCCAGGCAGCATATCCCCCACCTCCTGCGAAAACCGTGGGAAGGACCGATGTGGAGGAGATTCAGGAGTGTTAGATAGTTAGTGGGTCTTCAGCAAGGGTCAGCTGGTGTAGCCAACTGTAGGTTGATCCAAGCGAGCTGACCTCGGTGGTGGTGGTAGAAGGAAGGATGTACAGGGCCGACAATTGGCGGTGGTTGGAAGTCATCGACCGCTCGAGTGGCTGGTGCAGGGACTTGACCTATTTCCATGTTAGAGGTCAGTGCAGCCAACAGCAGCTGTTAGGCTAGTAGATTGTGGGTGTTATGTTAGGTTATGTCGGCCAAACCTGGTCAGCTCGGGGGATTTCAGGAGTTAGGGGGAGATGAGGGACGCCAGCAGGGGCGAAGAGGGGCTACAATTGCCGGACTCAATGGTGCAGATCTGGGAGACAAACTCCAGGCCACCCTGTGGAGTGTCCGTCAAGGATGACAGGGAGGCAAAGAAAGAGCACCTTTTTATAACCGGAAAGTTCAGTCTGATGGGCTTGGTCGAGGTGTCATCTTGTTCGCCGGGCCTCGGGAGTCCCCGGAGTGGTTGTGATCGGAGTCGCTGTGGGTGCGTTTGGAGGTAGAGGAAGGTGTGCCATGCGGGTCTTGAGTAGTCGAGTGGGGGTCTGTGAGGCCCAGGGCCGCCATCTTGGCCTGAGTTTCTTCAAGTGTGCCACAGGAGTGTTGTTTCCCGCCATAGGAAAAAAGTAGGCGAAAAGGGTATCCCCGCTTGTAAGGGATATGGCATTTAGTGAGCACTTCAGGACATGGCTTCAAAGCTCTCCTCTTCATTATGGTGGAGGGGGCAAGATCTGTGAAGACTTGATACTCATTGCCCTGAAAGGTGAGCGGTGCTTGGGAGGCCTTGGTTCGGGCCACTGCAAGCAGTGATTCCTTTGTGCGGAAGAAGTGGAGTTTTACCAATATATCCCGCGGTGGGCCATCCACTTTTGTGCGAGCCAGTGTACTGTGGATGCGGTCTATTTCTAGAGGGTCCGCCGGAAGCTCCGTAGCCAGTTGGAATAGAGCGAGGCCCGTGGCGTACAGATTCGTGATGTGTTCTGGTAGGCTTCTGATGCTGAGGTTAGATCTGCAAGATCTATTCTCCATATCCTCCAGTTTAGATAGGAGTATTTTGTTGGCATCTCGTAAAGTGTCCAGTTCTTTCCCCTGATCGTGGGAGATATCGTCACATCTATCCTCTAGGGCCGCTGTACGGTAGCCTATCTCATGTATTTCCTTAAGGAGATGGTCGGCGATTTGCTTTGAGGTCACCTGGAGTGCCTTTTGTAGCATTGCGTCAAACTGATGAAGTAAGTTGCCGTAGGATCGTTTTTGCTGGCGGGGGTCTTCGTGTCCCTCTTCCTCCATGTCATTGCTCGATGCAGATACTGCCTGTGGAGGTGCCGTGCGTGAGGTGGAGGGAGCCGCCATTTTGGCCGAGGCGCGAGCTAAGGCCTCAGCTATTGGTTTCCCCGTTTGTTGGGATTTCTGGGTTCTGCGCTGCCCGGTGTTAGACATGTTCTATACTGCGAGGTAAGCCGAGAGTAGTGTGAACGTTCTTGGCTGTTGGGGAGTTGTTAGCTCCGTGCTTATGGGGAGTTTGTCCGAGGGAACTGCAGAGCCGTCTCACTCACCGTCCGACATCGACAGCCGCGCACATGCGCCCCCGCCGCATACTGCCTGCTTTTATACACTCCACACTCCTCCCCTGCACATAATGACACTGTCATAACCTCTGAACTCATCTCATGTGCATACTGCCTGCTTTGAAATTGCTAGGGTATACAGAAGTTACAGACAATTATAGAAGTCTCCAAGATCTTAAACGTATATTAATTTGTCTATAACATAAAATAGAATATGAACCACATGTCAAAGTCGTATCTAACATACAGAAAGCTTTATAAAATGGTACAATAAATGTATCCAATAACCTGCATTCCACTGTAAATTCCTTGGCCAATCCATCACTGTTAATCCCACGCCATTAGGAGACTAATTAACCAGCTTCTGATCTCTGGTTGAACAGCAGATATAAAACCGTTGGAGTCCAACTACTCAGTGTATTTCGAAAGTGCTCATTTTCTTCAATGGTGCAATGTAAATGCAAAGGGCTAAATGTAAATAACTGTTATGGTCAGTAAAGTTTAAAGTAAGCTGACATAATGAGAAAGAATAATTATTCTCTAGGGCTTAATAAAAGTTGTTACAAATAGAGACATTCTAATAGCAATATTAAACATTAGTTTGGCTCACTATCACAATTCTTAGACATCATCTATTATCTATCTATCTATCTATCTATCTATCTATCTATCTATCTATCTATCTATCTATCTATCTATCTATCTATCTATCTATCTATCTATCTATCTATCTATCTAAATATTCAGTCTTAAATATGAACCATTTATCAAATTTCATATTTATAGAAAACCACTCAAATATTCAATCAAAGTGACTGCTCCCTCAACTTTGTTTCTCTCCTCATCCCCTATGCACTTTAATAGCCACTTCACTGACCTTAAAAGCAATGTAAGAAAAGCAGCATGGTAGCTTTTGACAAAATGTCTTCCCCTCCTGCTGGGTGAAGCAGAACAAAGAACAAAGTAGTTAGTATTGCATGCTGACTGCTAACAGCTGACAATGATGACTTCGCAACCAATCAACATTGCAAATACCATATACTGTATTTGCATTTTTTAGGAATGTTTGCAGTGCCTATAGCAAATGTAATATCTGGTCAAGATGTGGGTTTAACAGATATATTGGAGTTCATACATTTCATTGTAGAATCTGCAGTATGCCTTTCATTGCAGAAGCAAATAATTGTTCAGAGGGTCTCTCTATCTGTACTGGTGACAGAACTAGTTATGGTTTCTTAGACATGGCAGCATAACATTACTTCAGATATTTCTCAGTGGTTCATCATGTAGTGTGAGCTAGGGATACACAGAACTGATTCTTAAAACTTAAACTGCAGCCGGAGCTTAAAGCCTCATGTGAATAAGGCCTCACTGAGTTACCACTGCTGAGGCCCTATGCAATGTTTAATTTTTTTTCACCAGCTGCACGTTTTAGACTTCTATTTGGTCAGGAGAAGCATCATAATTGAACAGTGTATTTATAGGCATCGGGTCAGGAGGCCAGAACACAGTATGTAAACATTGAGACATTGGAAAAGTTGCTGGGTATATAACTTTTGCCCAAACTCTTAGTCACCCTGTATCCAAACAGCTGGATACCATTGAAGAGAGAGGATAGACTTCTTTATCTCAGGGGACGGGGAAAAATGGTAAGGAAAGTGTGTTATTTTTTTCCTTTAAAGTATATCTAAAGTGAAAGCTATTTTTAAAGTTTTGGAAAGGTTAAAATCCCTGTCAGGTCCCGTCAGGGATTTTTCACTTCACTTCTTGCCCCATAGACATATACTTTATGATTCCTGTTCCAGCAAAAACCCAGAATTTTAGATTTGCACCTGCCGTTCAGTCACAGTGAAAAAAAACCCCTACTAGGACAAATAGAGGGTATGGATGTTTCTAGAAGAGGCACACTCATTTACCTGTATTGAGTGTTAAAGGGTTGTAGGCTGTAAGATCAGTCATGTAGTAACAAAAATGTTGTTTCTATTTTTTTTTGATCACTGTTAATAGAAAAGTAAAGCCAAACCTTTTTTTCAGATCTACTTCTCTTTTGGGTAAGAGAAGTACATTTGCTAAGGTACTCCTGTGACCCAAAGTTCAGAGCCTTATTACAGCTGGGAAGGATTTTGATAATATTGTTGGGATCAACTTGGATGATTGACAGCTAGCTCTGCCTCTCTATAATCAGATCCAGCTGTGCCCACCACCTTCCCTGTCTGTCCCTCCAATGTGCACTGGAAAAACAGAGGGGGGAGGGGAAATCACTGCAGGGAGCATGACTAAAGGTGGCCATACACTGTACAACCATCGCAAGACTTTAGTCTTGCGATGGTTGTAAAGTGCTTAAAAAAACGTACGATCTGCCCATCTTGGACAGGCAGATTGTACTCTCGATTATCGCCACTAACTCGCCGAGAATCGTACGATTCCCGGCGGGTTTTCTAGCATGCTGGTTCGACGGAAGACGTGCGACCGTACAGTAGAAACGGTCGCACGCCTTCCATACACTGCACGATTCTCGTACGATCGCGGGATTTCCTGCGATTCTCGTACGAGAATCGTGCAGTGTATAGGCACCTTTAGGCCTTGTTCACACCAAGCGCGCAGCAGGTGCAGAGCACAGCAGTTGCAGACTGGATCAAAACTGCGTCCAATGTATTCCAATGTTATTTTTTGCTCCAGTTCACATCGCAGCGTGCAGTTCCAGAGCAGGTCCAGAGCAGGTTAAAAAACTACAGCAAGCCCTATTTTACCTGCTCTGGATCTGCCCTGGAATGCATGCAAACGCATAAACGCATGCAAATGCCTGGAACGCACTGAAAGTCCATGTTAAACTAAAAAAAAATGTTTATTTTTTTACCAAAAATGGCCCCGAACGCATCAAAAACGTGGCAAAAAACGCAACACAACCAACTGCACCGCATGTGCAGAAACGTGAGCGGATCTGCTCTGCATTTGGTGTGAACAAGGCCTTAGGCTGGGTTCACACCTAGGCGTATCGAATATGCGCGTTCCGTGCCGCACGTTTTTACCGCGATTTGCGGTTAAAAAAACATTGCGACAAACGCATATTTCTGAGGGCTACCTGGCTGTATTCCAATGGATACACGCGGCAAATGCGCCCCAAAGAAGCTCCTGTACTTTTTTGGGCGTAGTGCGTTTTACAGCACGTTCCTATGCGCTGTAAAACACCCAGGTGGAAACCATGCCCATAGGCAATTATTGGTTTTCACATGTTGAGCGTTTTACAGCGCGTTCCTACGCGCGGTAAAACGCTCAACATGTGAAAACCAATAATTGCCTATGGGCATGGTTTCCACCTGGGTGTTTTACAGCGCATAGGAACGTGCTGTAAAACGCACTACGCCCAAAAAAGTACAGGAGCTTCTTTGGGGCGTATTTGCCATGCGTGTCCATTAGGATACAGCCGTATAGCCCTCGGAAACGCACGTTTGTTGCACATTTCTTTTACCGCAAATCGCGGTAAAAACGCACAGCAAATGCACATATTCTGTAGACCCAGGTGTGAACCCAGCCTTACAGTCACCACTTTCTGCAAGAAAAAGCTGTGAGCTTAATAATCAGTGGTTACCTGATCCTCAGCTCTTGGTATGTAGAGCCGGTGTATGGCAGCTGCAGTGTCCCACCCTGGCGCTAAATATTAGGAAGACTACTCTTCTCTCTCCCAATACTTCTCCTTTAATAATATGCAAAGGCTTCTTTCATATAAACTAGTTAAGAAATAATCCTGAGCAGAAGATACAGCAGCAGAAGTTACATTTTATATATGAAATTATCAGTGTACAATAAATGATCTTGTCTGACCAATCTTTTACTTTTACTCAAAGGCTTGTTAATACATTTACTTTTTTTCCTCAGTAACCGGTTAGGCTTGTATTTAATTTGTTATGTCTGGTTTAAAATTATTAGTTGAAGTGATATTAAAGCCTAAATGTTTTTAAGTTATTTTAAATGCTGATTGAATTGCTTATAACGGATGCTGCTCTTTGATGTTTAAAAGTTGTAGTTTTCTGCAGAATCAGCTGCTCCCCTGAGCCCTGGCACTAGATCCTGTTTTAGGGTGGCTCCTTTCCCATGCAGAATCCTATGGAGCCACCCTTGTGTGTGTTAGTAAGCTGTGTGTATCTCCACACATAGACACAGCAAGGTAATCCACTCCCCTTCCCCCTGTTCCCCACTCCTCCTTCCTCCCTTTTCCAAGCTAGTAGATGGGCAGCTGCTGGGGATTGTGCTGTTTTTTGTGATCTTGTACTCAACAGGAAGTTCAGAGACGCTAAGTTGAAAGAATGAATAACTAAATGTGCCAAGATACAACAATGAGCAATACAAAAAAGCAATAAAAGAATCTGTGAATCTGTGATTGACAAATGCAGGGAATGAATATTAAATGGATCGAATGTGAAGTCTGGAAATGTTCATAACTCTGAAGATGTCCATATAGAAACAGAAATATTGATTAATATTTCTTGTTCCTTCACCAAATGCACCATGTGCACCACACCAGATATAGGGGTGCTCATCTTATTGATATACCTATGCCTTTTCCTTTAATATCATTCTAAACTATTTTACTTTGCTGTTTTATCATTTATTGTCAGATGTCACATTTGTATTGTTCTTCCAAATAAAATGTTGTCTGCATAATCAGAAAAGTGTCATCAGTATGGTAATTATGATTTTAATGAACTAATTTTTGAATATTTATTCATGGCATTTTGAGAATTAAATTTTGAACAACACAAATAAAATAACTTATAGCTGTAGATAAAGCAATTTGTGCTGCAAAAATAAGATTTCTTGCCATAATGTTATGAAATGTACCAATCATCGAAATATCGGTTGTACATCATCTTCAACTAATATATAACTTCAGCAAAAATACAAAACTAAGTAACAGAAATAACATTTGTTACATTAGAGTAGCAGTAGTGGCTTTGACAATAGCCATGTTGACTAGCCCCCCAAAAAATCATTTAGCCCTCCCTGCAATTTATCTTACTAGCTAATCATTCACTGTTCATTATATTGAATAGCAATATGAATATGGCAATATTAAAAGGTTTCTGGAAACAAAATCTGGGCTTGTCTTTCTTACATTGTTATGTATGAGATAGAGAAACATACAAGCACAAAACTCTGTCCCTCCTCACATATTGGAATTTTAGCTATTAGATCAATACCACTCAACTGACAATGATGTATTTATTAGAAGAAATTTGTATTCCCCAAAATCTAAAGAAGTAAACATTCTCTAAGGAAAGGGTACAAATAAGAATGTGTTATTCTAATATAACATTAAAAAAAAGATTTAAAAATTCCAAAGTCAAAGTAAAGACAAACCAAACAATGATAAAGAGATGGTGTTGTTATATAATGTACACTATCTTAACTATCCTGTTACTGCTTCAAGTGAGAAGAAAGTCATGCACAGTAAAACTCCCTGAGCAGTACATGTCCTGTGTGGCTATAGCATTAGGCAGTTCACCTGAGCACATTAAGAGTCGAACATATAAAATGCATATAAAACCTTTAGGGGGAATGGAGCCCATTTAAAACTCCCAGTGGAGTACAGCAATTCAAATCAAAGTGCAAATCTCAGTGCGGCAGTCCAATTCATAGTGCATATTTTATATAAGACTTATAGAAACACTGCTGTTAGAACAGGAAGCACTTCTCCAAAGGTCTCAGGGTAATTCTAATATAAACAGATAAGAAAAGGAGGCCATCATAGCACAATCAATTAATTATTAAAAACAAAAATAAAGCTATTAAAATCACTTACATAGCATAAGTGCTCAGCCAACAATATGGTGTACAAAAAAAAGACATGAACATGTCAGACTTTTAAAAGGCACCCACAACAACCAGTAAATTTAAATTACATTTATTTGATTAACTATATATTACAATAATCTATAAAACTATAAAAATACTATAGAGATGATGAGCATGGGTGGAGCTGAGTGATTGCAGTCAGCTGCACCTGCTCCACAAGCTTGTGTGCATGTTGGACCTGTAATGAGCAACTTGCTCTACCTGAACCTGTGGAGTGCTGAGACATTGGCAACCCATGAGAGCTGGAAGTGGAGGTGAGAGCTTGTGTGCTGTCCCCTGTGTTTAGCCATGAGCAGCAGTGTTGAGCTGCTGGGATTGGCCAGGGGTCACGGGCTCTGTGCAGTGGAAGAGAGGAGAGGATAGTGGCAGTGGATGAAGGAACCATGAAGAAACCTGAGAAGGTGGCGGTGCCTGTGGATGGATCTGGCTCATCTGGCCTGGAAAAGCTGCCGGGAACTCAGTTTGTGGAAGCACAGAGAGCCGTGAGTGGGAAGACCAGTCAGCAGACACATTTCCAGGTGGACGTCTGGTGGGTGGGGAGTGAGACCCCACAGAAGATCTAAGGTGAGGTGGTGGAGGAAAGAGTAAGACAGAGATTCTGTAAAGGAGGACACCATCCTTTAATTTGTCACATGCCAATCCTTATTTATGGGTTCTTATTATTTTAAGCTGGCTGTTCTTTGGGTTCTCAAGTATTTGATCCCAATATTTACAGCGCTGCTCTAACCCAAAGCATTGTCATCAAAGAGAAGATACAGGAAAACCTCTGGACCACTTTTAAGATCCAGCCTATTTGCTTAGACATATGCAGAAGAAAAAGGAGGGCCAGATGCCAGAGACCAGAGGACACAGCAGACGCTCAGGGTAAAACTGGGACTGCCGGGGGGAAAGAGAGATTCCTTAGTGGGAGGAATGATAGACACAGAGACATCTCAGCTTTACCCTAAACTGAATGAGGAGTCAGTGGAGATATGTGAAAAGTTCCAGCAAATGCTTGATGAGGCTTTAGATGAAATGTCAAAAAACATCACAGAACAGTTAACTAAAAATATAAGAGATCTAAGTAGTAGGATTTCCAGAATAAAGCATAGACTGGATGATGTGACGAAGTGGAATCGCTAAGGGCAACAATTCAAGCATTAGAGAATAGGCTGGAAGATGCAGAACATAGAGATAAAAGATCAAACTTGAGAATAACAGGTCTCCCAGAAACAATATATGACTTGTACACAGCTGTCCCTGTGTTGTTTTAGCAGCTTGCGCCAAACATACCAGTGAAGAAGTTGGACTATGTGGACAGAGTCCACATAGTGATAACTCAAAGACAGCCTGAAGGGTCCTCTAGAGATATTATAGTGAAAATGCCTTTTTTCAGTGATAAGGAGCAGTTGCTGTAAATAGCACAAAAGCACGAGCGTTTGATTTTCAAGAACATGTGAATGAGATCCTAATAGGTTGGACTTGATGGACTAATGTCTTTATTCAACCTCAAATACTATGTAACTATGTAACTATGTATACCAGTTGTTTGTGGACTTAACACCAACTACTTTTCAAAAGCGAAGATCATTTTGGCCTCATGTCAAGGTACTGCAAGAAAGACATACATTGCAGATGGGGTTTTCTCTTTAACCACTTGCTGTCCGGGCATTTTCTTACTATTTGCACACACATGATAAAATATCGATTTTTGGCTAGAAAAAAAGTTTCAGACCCCCAAACAATTATATATGTTCTGAACGCAGAGTCCCTGTAGAAGAAAAAAATGCTAGTTGCAATTTTTTATGCCACACGGTTTTTGCGCAAATGTTTATCAAACCAGTATTTTTAGGAAAAAATAAACTAAATTAAAATTTAGTGCACAGAAACATAATATAATACCCAAATTTTAGGTAACATATGAAAGACGGGGTCACGCCGGGTAAATAGATACCAAACACGTCAAGCCTTAAAATTGCGTTCGCCTGTGAAGCCGCAAAAAGTCAATACCCAAAATTTCCCATAGGGAACACTTTAAACGCCTTTATCGCTCATCAGTTTAGAGTTAACAGTGATTGATGGCCCTAGAATTATTGCTCTCACTCCGACGTTCGCAGCGATATGTAACTTGTGTAGCGTAATTGTGGTTTTCGCACGTAGGCTCACCGACGCGTGTTTGCGTGTGTATGTGCGTGCACTGGGGATGGGGACTTAAACATTTCTTTTTGCATTTTTTTTTCTTATATGTTTCTTATATGTTACTAACAAGCACCCTATGTTATAACAGATAGGGTGTGACAGGTCCTCTTTATGGAGACACCAGGGGTCTTTCAGATCCCTTAATGTCACCTAGGGACCCCGAAGAAGCTGAGGAAGCAAATATCTTATTTATTAGCCCTGGAAAACAATGCTCTACACATATAAAAACATACATTTTGTCTGTAGGTACATATTGAGAATATAATTAACTACATATTAAACTCATTATTAACCTGAAATAATGTGTTTTTACCACCACAAATCAAGTCTAAGGGTTTCATTTCTAAACGTTCAAAAGCTATGCACTGGGCCCCTTATGTAGGAAAGGTAACTATATGCTGCTGGGGGATTCTGTTAATTTGCCTTAAATGGGCAAAGCACAGGTTTGCATAGGCTACATGCACACGGCCTTTAAAAAATGCAATGCATAGCATTTTTTGTTTATAAATTAGATGCAGGTGCACTCAGATCCATAACACAACATTGAGTACAGTTCATACATTTTACACACGTACGCATTTAAATGCATGTGTACTCAAATAAATGACAATTTTAGGCATACGTGTTTACATGTCTAATTGTATCTAAACACAAGCATATTAATGCTCATCCATGAAGAAACTTTTTAGCCAGAAGCAAGCTCATTTCACTGTCACTCTGCTTTCTTCTCCTATTAGTATGCTTTTTGTCAGCGCATTCATTGATTGACATCTTGTACATCTTTATCTCACACTTCAGCCCTGCTGTACAGGGTGTGACCTCTTTATGGAGACATCAGGGGTCTTTCACCAACGCCAAAGAAGCCGAGTAAGCAGAGATCTTATTTATTAACAAAAAGTGGGCAAATATGAACAGATTTACTCTCTTATCTTAATTATTATTGTACTGGCATTATTGTGAACTCTGGTTAGATCACCTGGCCATCACTACTGCTAAAAGCGTGTGGACTGGTATTATTATTATTATTATTATTATTATTATTTGTGTGCTAGGGGATAGGGCATTTTTTTATTTTAAAGTTAAGCAATTTAAAAAAAAAAGTTTCACAATGCTCATATAATATGATAATGATGGAATCGATTATACTGTAGGAAATAAAAAAAGTAAAAGAGACACATTCATTAGAATTACATGAGCGTTGAATGTCTTACTATTCCCTTTGTATGTTGTAACCCAGGGGCGCACACAATTTTTAGTTCGGAGATCTACTTTTCAAATGACGAGCTCAATGAGATCTACCAACGAAAAAACACCTGCATTCAGGGGGGCGGGGGGGGCATGGCGGTGCATTGAAGTCAATGGCAACGCAGCCATGCCCCTCACCCGCAGTGCGATCGCCGCACCCAGAACGCAGGCACATTAGCGAATTTTTGCGAACTGCAAAAATGCTGCAAGCACTATTTTTGCAGATTGCACTGTACCGGAATGCAAGCAGGCGATCACACTGTGGGCGGGGGGCATGGCTGCAGTGCCATTAACTTCAATACAACCCCACGCCCCCTCCTGCCCTTGAATGTAGGAAGTCGGCTGGCTTGCATTCCAGTGCGTTCTAGAGGCGCCGGTGTCCTGTCCTCCCCTGGTGCTCGTTGGCCGAATGTGGCCGACGTTGCACACGGGGAGAGGTGTCCTGCCCCTTTCCGTCTGCGGCATCTAAAGGTGCCCATACACCTTACAATTATTTGCATATTTTCTGTGTTCAGATGGAAAAAGTGAGACAGATTGGCCCAGGTGAAGATTACTCCATCCACACAGTTAAGTGTAGATGGAGGAATCTGTTGCACCTTTTCCATCTGACCACAGAAAATCTGCAGATAATTGTAAGGTGTATGGCCAGGTTTACACATTCAGCCGGCAGCCACACGAGCACCGCGGGAGCATAGCCGTAGCTAGCTCCTTTTGCGCCCAAGGTAATAAATAAACGTGCATTTTTACTATGTTTTATTTATTTTGTATTATTTCTTATTTTGTATTTAATTTTTTAATTGTTTTTTTTTTTACTGTTGGGGGAGCTTCGGGGGAAATATTAGGGGCCTAAACAGCCTCCTGATATTTCCCTTTTAAAATAGAAAAAGAGATTGAGGACACAAAGTCCTCAATCTCTTTTTCTGCAGCCTCTGTTCTAAATGAATGGAAAGCACAGATGCTTCCTATTCATTCAAAAACTATTTTACTATCATCCAGTTTCTGAATGGGGAGGAGCCTCTGTACAGAGTGCAATTCCCCATTGAGAATCTCATGAATGAACAGGAAGTGATATAAATCACATGCTGTTAATTCATAACTGGGGACATATAGTACTATGTGTCCCCAATTATTTACAAACACTGGAGTGATCAGCTGATCGCTCCAGTGTTTGTCCTGCACAGAGGATTGGTACATTTCACTGATATGTACCGATCCTCTGCCGCTCGGCCACGCACACAGGGAGGCTCAGCTTCTCCTCTAGATCTCCCCTGCTCTCCTGGGCAGAGGCAACTGGGGATCAGAGGAGAAGTGAGGAAAGCACTTCGGGGGGACGGGGGACGGAGCCGCTGTCACAGCAGCATGTGCGGTGAGGCTGTCAGATCCAGGCCCAGCGGCTCTCTCTCTCTCCTCACCGCTCGGCGTGCTGCTGTGATAGCGGCTCCGCCCCCTGACGCCGCCTCCAGCGCTTCATTCACTTCTCGGATCCCCACTGTATACAGATGGGGAAGAGCAGTGGGGATCCAGAGAAGCCCCACGGCAGGAGGACAGGACATCACGATCTACCAGGGATTGTTTTGCGATTGACTGGTAGATCGTGATCGACCTAATGGGCACCACTGTTTTAACCCCTTTCCATTCAGTGAGTCCTCTGAGATGCTATGCTTCCATTATGTCCCTTCAGAGCTTCAAGGACACACTAGTGATTTAGCAGGGAATAGTTGATACTACAGTGTGCAAGGGGGGGGTGGAGGGGGGTGCAGGTATCCAACACGCCTGTAAGTATTGGCTACTAAAGATCCAAGCAGCACTTCTATCTCTGCAAGAGAGTAAAGACTGGATTTGCCACAGATTTTACTGATAAGTATGATACGTGCATGTTAGCAACAATTTCTTGTTAAGGTAAAGCAATATTGTCACATGAAATAAAAACAGTTAAAATGCCAGTTTTTTCATGCAGCAACGTGAATCAAAGGCCCTTTGCATTTTGTGTTTACTAGTCCTTTAAATGTAAGCCGCTATATCCAAAAACAATTTAATATTTCATCTACAGACACAAAATACTGGACAGTGGAAAGGTGAGATGAGACTTTACATAGAAAAGACGAATAAGATGAAGTAATTTGCATTTCCTCCATTAACATGTCTCAGCATTTCTGCATTCCACATTAATTAACACCTGATCATCTCATATTAATCAGTTTTGAGTAGTTATTTAGAGCTGTTATTGCGACTATTAATTCACTCACTTGCACTTTCCGATGTTAAGTGAGTCCTTTAGGAAAGTTTCACCTATGCAAATAATTTCAAATTCAAAAGTTAATTTTTTAATTTTATATGGAGAGCATCTTTAAATAGACATAATCCCCTGCACCCTACCTGTAATCATGCAGTGAAAGTGAATGCATTGGCTGCTTAAATGAAGCAGAAATAGTAGTGCAGTGCAGGGGTGATTGACATGCCACATCAGCCATCTATCCTCTATGTAGCTCTTTAGTGTCATATTACATGTTCTGGTATTTGATAGGATTGCTATTTAGACAGAGCAAAAAAATTGTCACATGGTTTTATACAGGGGTCCTTCTGGCTTTTTTGCTGTATTATAAACAGTGACAGCTCCGGCAGTGCGTGATATCAAGCCCACTGCTGGAACTGCCACAACACACAAGCCCGTCCACTAAAATGCAGCATTTTAGTGGATGGGCTAGTGTGAATGGACCCTGAAGCAGGAAGCCCTTCCTGCTTCAGTAACTTTAGAGAAAATTGGGGGACTGACATTACTGCTCTGCTTCCACTCTTTATCCTAAGTGCAGACAAGATTTAGGAGATGAGAATGAGGCACGGACCAAACAGAGAACAAACTTTAGACTCAGAAAACATTTGCCTGCATGTTAAACCGTCTATATTAATAGATGTAATGCTGTAACCAAGGACCCCCTGCACAAATAAACAAACACTTTTATGGACAGGCACTGGCTATGCCTAAAAAGGATTTTCTTCTAAAAATGTAAGTCTTTAAAACTGTATTTCAAATTTATTGCTCATATTTGTTTATTATATTTATTGCCTAGATAAAAGGATTAATAATTTGGTTGCTTTAAGTTTACCTTCTCTGCACTGAATTTCAGAGAACTGGCATTGCAATGATTTCTTGATCTCCGTGGTGGACATGACATCATCATTCAATCACCCAAGCTCTAAATAACACCACAACCTCACCTTGCAAACTACATTGGCTTGTTTCCAAATTAATTTGCAACCAAAAAAAAAAGATGAATGCATTAATAAGAAAGAAAAAGAGGGCTTAAAGTCATTGGATCAGTTTACAACACTTAATAAAATTTAAAGCATAGCAGTCTGGGAATTTGACCTGTAATTTATCCTTTAAAACCCCTGAAGCATGAAGATAACAGATAAAGATTGCAATGTTCACCTACAGAATATGTAATCATTTATCACACTGCAGCTGATGCACGCTACTATTTACTTTATAGTTTCTCTGGATACTCACTTATTTTGCATAAATTATTAAATGGACACATGCAGAATAACTAAAGCCTGTGGGTTGGCAGTTCCTGGGCTCCTCAGTCACTGAAGCTGGTAATCAACAACACTCCAAAATCTGGAAAAGTACCACAAACATTTACAAGAACCATGGTAGGATAGTTATTATCATTAAAATTATGTCAGTCCACACACATGATTTCTTACATCTTTGGTGACTGCAGTGGCACCCAGTGATGCCCACCTCACTTCCTGGGAGGTCAGGGTATGAAGGCTCTGTAGTTTACAGCAAAAGTGGAGAAAAAAGGGAATCTCCTACAAATATTTCACACATATTGTGTGCTATGACTAAAGTAGGGTATACACAGTTTTTTCAAATTAATGAAATTTCAAATGAATTAAATTGATTTTAGAATGTTAGTTCGACTTCCTAATCATTGATGGGGTCAAATCAATTATCAATTTTGACCACAATGATGAAAAAAAAATCAAAGGAGCGTGTTGCAATATTTTTATTGATCAAATTAAATTCTAACATTGAATGTGGTATTCATTCAGGAAACTCCATTCATTCCAAAATCAAAAGTTAAATAAAAACAAAAATCAAACAAAATTTCAGATGAATAATGGCATTATCAAATGCTGCAATGGGATTTTTTCTACAAACGTTCATGCACAAATCTACCCATGTATACTCTACTTTAGGCCCAGCATGGCCATACATTGTATGATTTTTGCTCGTAAAAATCATACTCAAACTGTCTTTTTAAATGAGAATCAAACAGTTGATGGTACATCCCAGATTTTCTTTTTTGATATTGTGATCGCAATTTTTCAATTGGTCAGTTTGGAAATTCTTTCTGTGACCGAACGATCCTGCTGTAAACTGATATGCATCCTTGGAAGGTGAATTGTTGCTTTGCACAATGGTGTTTAAGTGTGTGTAATAGGAGGTCAGAGCAGTGTATTGCAGAACTGAATCATGAAGGCCTCACTGAAGAATTGTTACAGAGAGCAGGCTACATCAGAATGCATGTATCTGCTCAGCACAAAGACATTTGGGGGTTGATTTACTAACCTTATAAACACGCCACAAACAAGTATACACCTCTGTAGTGTGTTCCCTCCCAGCATGATCTATTGGTGGAATCTAGACACCTTTGTAGTGTGTACACACCCAGCAGGTGTGTTGTGCAAAGCCAAGCATGAATTGCAAGGTGATGTTGTGTAAATTAGCTCTACATTGTGTTGCTTGCGCTGATGAATGCAGGAATGTAAATGCATGAGCTAACCATTTTTGTCTAAACTGTGAAGCAGCATTATATATGCATCATGTGGATGATGTTTCCATATATGGCATTAGTGGAAATATGCTTTTAGAGACTTTTTGGTTGATAAATACGTTTTGCTGTGTAAAAATCACACGCACCTGGTGCGTGCGTGTGTTTAGGTTAGTAAATCACCCCCTTGGTCTTTTAGATTTGATTGCATGAATAATAAAAACAAATTATTGATATACTTTTAAAAACAAATGTGTCTAAATATAATTTACTGTCACCCTTGTTGAATATAAAAGTCCCATTGCACTGTTTTTTTGTAATATGAATCAGGGATGTAATGTAAACCAGTGGGTTTTAATTCTATTCAATATTTGATGCTATAGATGACTAGTCCAACATTCCATTATTACCTAAAAATAACACTTTTAGGTTGGCTGGTCCTTTCATAATTTATTATAATATGAACCAGATTTATTATTCAGGTTACAAGCACTTCCAAATTATTTTCCTTTGTGAGCATTGCTACTGAAGCTTTTGAGTCAGTTCCAAGGTAGTGAGTCAAGGTTTTTACCTAGAGCAATAGGAGGACAAGAGGAGCTACAGTTGGATCAGACTATATTGTACCCAATAGCTATTGTTTCTTCTAACACAGAAACAAGACTTAGCAAGCCATAGCAAAGCTTTCCTATCTGCTACAGTAACACATTTTGCAACATTGTTTTTTCCTCAAAATAGTATATCCAGAAAAAAAAATTGGACACAGCAAAATAGATACTCGCAAAGCAAATTTATGGCTGAATTTTTATTGTTAACATCCTTGACAAGCTAACTGCCCGACTGTTATGTCCTGTCCTTTCTGATCTATGGGTCTTAATACTTTCTTATTTGATTTACTAACTCAAGATGTTTGCAGATAAGTAGTAATTTGACTTGCTCTATACTTGTTTCAGGTCAGTTACTCAGAAAATATTGAAGTCGGAAGCAGACAGGTAACTAGTATTTTCAGGAAGACATTAACAATGGCAGTCTATATATTTATCTCATGGGATTTTCAAAACATAGCATTGTTATATTATCCAACCACATATATTAGTTTTATATCTCCCAAATCCATCCATCTATAAAAAGTGTATGGATGGCCCTCAGCAACTCTCAGCCGATACTTAGTGCCCGTGTGTAAAAAACACATACTGCATTATGCATTTTCTGTATGCATGCATACTAAAAAAGCTTGTATTATTTGGATATTTCTCAAAATGTTGCAATATTCTGATTAACAAAGACATTGTGAGCTATTTTCTTTATATGTATCTTGACTCCCTGTCACTTGCTATGTTTGAATGTGGCTTACAAGCTGACAAAGGCTGGAGATCGCTGCTCTAGGGGAACCAAAGCTAAACACCAATTGTCACATATGAAACTAGTTGTTTAACATGCTCATACAGCTGTTTTGGAACAAAACAACATATCTATTTATGTATGTATTCCTCCCAAGGGCATTAGGCCTAATTCACAAAGCTAACAAACCAGAATGGAAATATTTATTTTCCAAAAAGTGAGCTATTTTCAGGGTCCAATGAGATACTTTTATATTAGTTACCATTTTGTAGCTTTATCCTTGCTTTATCCTTACTAAAAGTGAACCTGTTCCCAGAGTATGCACACTATTCATATAGTTCTTCTGAGCAAGCAGTAAAAGCACTATTACATTCTTCCCTATCTCTAAGCATTGCGCATAAATTCATTTTCAAAGTTTACAACACAGGCAGTGGAATCTTTTTTCTAAGAGAACAGGATCTTGGCATTCTCTTTAACAGTTAGCAGATGTTCCTAGGCTGATAGAAACTGACTGAAACCCAACCCAACCCAGTCTCTGTTATGATCTTCAGGGATCTTTGAGAATTAATTACTTGACAAAAAGACAGCTAAATAGGTCAGGGATGGCTTGGTTTAAAGACGAAATCCAGGAAAAAATGTTATTAACCCTTGTAGTGGGGCGACCTCTCTCACTGCAATGGTTAAGTGCTCATTTTTGTCTAGGTTAAACAATAACAAAGTTATACTCACTCAAAGCTCTGAGCCGGCCAGCTGTCACAACGCTCCCTCCAGCTTGTCCCCTCCTACGCTGTGGCATTAGAATGTTCCTCAATGTCCTCACAACATAGTGTGTAGAATGTGATGATTTATGGTACCTTAGACTGCTTCAGGAGGAGGGGGAGAAAGGCTGGAAGGACCGGTCTAAAAACAAGCAGTATGGGTGAGTATAACTTTGCAGTGTGGAAGTAGCCTTCTTTAAATCTCTTTTATGGCTTGAAAAGAATATGTAAAAAGTGTATTGCTATTAGCCTGGGCACATATGCACTTTAAGAAAGAGGAAAAAAATAAATTTCTAAGAAAAAATAATATTTGAAACTTCATAATAGCATAACCTTCTAAATTAAAAAGAAAATGGATATGGTAAAATTACTAAAACGGCAGGTACATGTTCTTAACAGAGTTTCCAGGAAATCTCATTCTTTTGTGCCCCCTATATAAGGTCTTACAGGGGCAGCTGTTATAAATCACACCTGCAAAATTATCTGCTGTTAAAAAAAGTATTAAAGATGTTGTTTGTGAGTATGTGTAAGAACAATTACATGTATTGTACACTGTTACATAAATTATATAATGAGTAAAAAATATAATTTATAACAATAAATATAATAATAAATAGTAAATAGTAAAATATTTTCTCAAACTATTTCTAAAAATATTTCAATGAACGAGTCACATAAACTAATTGTAAAGGTTTAGTCACTGTAATTACAGAACATACATTTTTCTTGTCCAAGATAGCGGTACAATCCAATCATTTTTCTCAATCTTTGTCATATCATTTATCAATCATCATCTTTACAAAGTATTCTCTATGGATAAAGTGCCAGCTGGAAAGTTGAATAATTCCTCCTGCCACATTGTGTGGTTTATTCTCTGTTCTTTAAAGACGGAGATTACAGTTCAAGTGTAAGTACCTTCTGGGAACTTCCACTATCCCAATCTACTATGTATTAAGAAAATTCAAATTACGATGCATTTCCTAGTGGTGTAAAGTTATACTTGATTTATTGCACCATTCTCACTCACTACTATACTAAAAAAAGAAGCTTTGAAAATAGAAACAGGTTGGTTTAAATATATTTTACAGAGACAATATTTGATGAAGGAAGAACATACATTGCGGTCTTGCAATAGTGGCATTACAAAGTCTTTGTTTCATACAATTTAACAGACAAATAAGACAAGAAAGGGTACAACAATATCATGCTCTGTATTATCTTTAATCTATGTGGAATGATAAAAAGAAGCCTCACTCATAGGTTGGATTAGATAGTGCTTATCACTTATCATCAATCTGTAACCATAATTTACCTTGCGTGCATAGCTTCACCCAGAACAGTCAGTACAGTAATGTAGCGTGCAGTAACTCTCCACAAGCAGATACGTTTGGGGTAGGTCAGGAGAATACAAACTACACACCCACCTGCTGTAAAAGAGTAACACTTTAATTTAAAAAAAAACATATATCCGCAGATATCTTCAGAAATGGAATATATCAAACTGCCCAGGTGGATGAAATAAGTCCCCCTTGCTTCTGTGTCTAGAGGTTGGGTAAACATGAAGTCTATGGGGTATACACAGCAAATGGTTTAGGCATCGTCCCTGTTGCTGGGAAGTGACCTTGCTGAGTGGGAAGGCATCCACTTCTGGTTGTCAGTAACCTATTAACACCGTTAAGAGTTATTTCTTCTTTTTCAAGATAGTACAGGGATGTGTGGGCACTGGCTCCAAGTAGCACTAATGGTGGAGGAAGGTACAATAACTACTTACTACAGACAGGAAGGATAGGTGGTCGCTACCCAGCAATGAAGATCCCACCAAGGCAGGAGGGAGGATTTTTTCCATTGACCTGGGCTGTTAGATATGTGCCATTTCTTAAAATGTATGTAAGTAGATATCTATATAGATCTATATATATATATATATAGATATATATATATATATATCTGCTTTTATTTATTAAAGTGTTACCCTTTAATGCACTAGACAGGTGCACTGTGTTTATTCCCCTGTCCTACCCCTGAGAATTGTCTGCTTGTGGAGAGTTGATGCATACTATTGTGAGTTTAAAGTTGGCTTCTTTCTATCATTTCACATACATTAAGCATTAAACATAAAGTTGTTGCTCTCTTTTTCTTCATTTTTGGAGCAGCAAGATCTCATATGCTCAGATATTGGGCTGTAGGACTAATATTGCCAAACTAGACTTTTTAGCTAAGTGTGCTAATATGCCCTTTACCTTCTGTGATCTTTTTGTTACTGTCTCTAGGAGCCTGATATTATTGTGCGCCCACACACTTCTTTTTTGTTTGTTTTATTATACAATTACAAGAGTCTATCATATGAATTAATTAAAAAATAGGGTTATTGGGATTAATTAATGACTGTTACACATTTCTGAAAGCTAGAACTTGAAAAGTGAAGCCTTCTGAGTAACAACTCTGAGTCATGCCTGATTCCCATGTTAACCTAATAAACATACTGTAGCTTCTGTAAAGAGATATATTTGAAAAAGCTTACAGTTTTCATATTGAGACTAGGGATGAGCCAAACATTTGTAACTAACTATACTAGAACCCTCTCTCTCTATCTCCTACAACACAATACATAGGGCCGCGGTGTCAGCAGCCTTATATAGTGTGCTGCAGGGACTTAGCTGTGAGACATGATTGGGCAGAGTCATCGTGACTTTGCCCAATCATGGCTCTATATTTGTACTGAGCCCTGATTGGCACAGTCTTGCACCTGACCTGCGGTCAGGTGCAAGACTGTAGCCAATTACCATTTCGGACGGCGCAGTGCATTGTGGGATGTTCCGCGGTCAAACAGACCGCGGACATCCCGTAATGTTCGGCGAACGCTAGAACAGGCTATGTTTGAGTCGAACCTATGTGCGACTCGAACATGCAGCCCATCCCTAATTGAGACCTGCTAACATCAACCCGCACACACAGAGTGGTGTTCTGTATACCTGTAAGACAGCTCTTTCAAAGTCTTAGCAAACTGTTGAGACTACTTTAAAAGGGCCTATTTACATTTTTGTGGTGCGCTTAAGCAGTTTATATTACGTGTTCCCGTGCATTGCATTAAGGCAGCTCATTCAAAATAATGGACTGCCAATACACCAAAAAGTCTAACAAATCAGACATGTTGCACCATGGAAATGCATTTGAATGTATTTCTATGAAAAATATACATTTGATAAAACATTGTGCTAATATCATGCAGCATAAAAAGTTGCAACTACCATTTTATGGCAGGTATCTGAAAAAAATGAATAAATTATCTGGCAGTACAAAAGATTATAGCAAACCTTCTGCTTTGCCCTGAATGTGCTTTTGAGGCTCATGTTGGCGGGTATTTTGTTCCTGCATGTTATATGCATTTGAAACATACATCAAATGTAGGTCAGTAAATTGCCATTGACTTTAATGGAGCAGTACACATTCAAAGGATGCTTTTGACATTGGTGAAGCTAGTCCTGGGCACCCGGGGCACATGCCCTACATCTCTTGATGGGTGCCCCTGGCCCCACACCATGACTGCCTGATTTTATTTACGTTTTGGCTCTGCAGTTGCCATCTTGTTCTGCCTGTCATACCTCAGATACCGCGACAGTACAGAACCAAGGAAGGCTATATTAATCTTTTGGCTCTGATGTGCAGTATTGCATGAAACAGCAGGAGGGAGGACTTCCCCTCACTGCAATGTTGTTGTCTGGGGAGTGGAATTCAGGGAAAGGGTAGAGCTCTATACTGATAGGAATCTGTACTAGGGGAAATCTTTGGGGGGGAGCCCTATACTGAAAAGTGATTTTGGGTAGAGAGATCTGCACTGGGGGGAAGAAAGGTTCTGTACTGGGGGGATTTGGGAGGGGTGAGAGTATTAGGAGGATTCAGTCAGAATTTGTACTGGGAGGAGGGGGGTAATTTTTTATTTTACTCTGTGCCTCTGGCCAGATAAAATGCTCAAAAATTATACAGCCCATGGACACATACTGTATGTTCCAGTAAATTTTAAATGGCAAATAATTATTTTTTAGAACCAATCTATATTTAAATGTCATACACTGGTGTTGTTTGGATGTATTCCAAAAGCAGTGTTACATTTTTCACAGTTCAGTTCATTAAGTTTTGAAACATCCTGTGCCTTTCCATATCTTTTCTTTATACCAAAACACTTGTTATGGCCAGAATGACTTTTACGATGTAACAGGTTTTTCTCATGTGATAGCTATACAACAAAACATAGAACATTTTCCGAATGATGCTAAGTACTGCTTAAGTATGTCTGAGGCATCTTTTAATCAGCTCTCAAGTGTCAAGATTCCTGTATTTCAAAAGAAAGAAACTCATGAGAATGCTAATTAGTGCTGAGCAAAGACGAATTGGAACATGAAGATTTCTTGCTACTAGAAGACCTTTGGATAGTATTAAATTTTATACATCCATATTCCCACATGTAGTTAAAAGTACATTTCTAAAACTGCAACGAGCAGTTTGCAATGTACTTTATTTAGACAGTGAAACACAAAATAAAAATAAAATGTATATATAATAGATGGAAAAATAAAATAAAATCCCTGTTACCAAACCATTGGGAGCCAAGTGGTTAGGCTTCAGTTATATTAGCTTGTGGGGCTCTCATGTAGGATGGGGACAAATTATTACTAGTATTTAACTTTCACATGCTCCCTCCAGAACATAATGGCCTTGGATGGCTAATACACGCAGCAATGCTGTGATATGTGCAAGAGTCAAATGCTCAGTCTTTCTATAATTTAAACATATGCACCTTGCTTTCCATCAAAGTACGTGCATATTGTAAATAGCACTGCTATATTTGTGACAACTTTAAAGGACGTCCCTAATTCTATTAACAAAAGTATTGTTTTTTTTTCAAAGCAAAGGGAGAGCATGAAACTGATGAGGCTGTGATCACAAAGAGGAAAGAGAGGAAAAGGAGTGTTGGAAAGGTTGCAAGGCGTGCAAATGTGACAGAATACAAGGTCAAGGGTGTTTCCATCAGAGTGAGTCAAAGGGGGTGATTTACAAACCTAAACACACGCACGCACCAGGTGTGTGTGATTTTCACAAAGCAAAACGTATTTATCAACCAAAAAGTCTCTAAAAGCATATTTCCACTAATGCCATATATTGAAAAATCATGCACATGATGCATATATAATGCTGCTTCACAGTTTAGATAAAAATGGTTAGCTAATGCATTTACATTCCTGCATTCATCAACGCAAGCAACATAACATAGAGCTCATTTACACCACATTACCTTGCAATTCATTGCAGGGCTTTGCACAACACACCTGCTGGGTGTGTACACACTACAAAGGTGTTTCGATTCCTCCCATAGATCATGCTGGGAGGGAACACACTACAGAGGTGTATACACGTTCATGGTGTGTTTATAAGGTTAGTAAATCAACCCCAAAGTGTGTCCATTGTGTTAGGTGAAAAGGAGAGGTTAGGTTAAGGAGCTGAGAGGCTGGGGCGTTAACATCAATAGGGATGTTAAAGTCACCGTATATGATAGTGGGTATTTCAGAGGAGAGAAACTGTATGTGTACTACTTCAGTCAGCTCATCCAGCACTTCTTGTTGCTTGGAAGCTCTCACAATCAGGGTCCTTCTAATCCTCTTGTATGAAATTGTATTATAACTGTACTGTCTCCACATATTTTAAAAAAGTGCTGCATAAACTGTTGGCACTATATAAATTCTGTATAATAATAATAATAATAATAATAATAGATTACAGAATACAAATAGCCTATCTGATTATTTTCCTTGATGCGACACAGCAAATAGTTTGCAGTCTGGTATCAGACACCCTTTAAACATTTGCTGCTCATCTTGGAAAGCATCAACACATATGCTGTGCTATCTGAATCAACAGATATCATCTCCATTGCAGCTCTATCCTCATTGCTCAGTTTTCTCCTTTGGCCCCCTGGGGGGAACTAAGGTTGTGACTATTGAAGCCTCTGCAGTCCTGTTTTGCTCACACCAATGGGAGCTATATTCATATATGGTTACAATCATCCACATCATATGTTCCTCCTGATGAAGCCACAGTGACTACAACAGTAACCATCCATTGATTCCAACTAAGGACTCACCGATCATAACTTGTCATGAAGTTTACGCTTACCAAGTTTAGGTTTAGCACAAATATGCATATATGTTTTGTATTTTTAATGCCTTTAATAAAATATTATATTTTTACACAATTTTAAGTGGTCTATTCACTGAGCTGACCGACCCAAAGTGTAGTGAGCCAAAGGCTGTTCCGATATTCATTTCAGGCTTGTATGGTTGACTTCAGCTGTATATCGGCTGAAATCAGCCGTACATCGTCTTGCTTTGTGTGGCTTTGGGTCGGCCAAACATGCTCACCCGAAGTGCAGAAGGAGTTTGAATTTTATTAACCATAGTTAAATGTCACTTTAAGGAGCTTCAATACTGTACATTTTACTTTTTTCTGTTACTCTTTTATTAACCAGCAGTGTAAGCCGTCAGTAAGTTTAGTCATTTACCGTGGTAAATTTCACACTTTTTTTGGAAAACAATGGTTTTAATAGTTTCTCCAAGCTCGCTCCCATGATGTAATATAATCTCATGTTTAGTTTACTAATTTGTATTGAGAATGCAGTATATCACGGGACTGAGCTTGGAGCAGTGGCTACTTTACAACACACACACAGGGACCATGGGGAACAAAAGTAGCCACCCTCCAGAACGAAGGACAGTGTCAGCATGAATTCAGAGATAATTTGAGGATCTACAGCTGAGTGATGCACAAACATTCTACATTAATGTTAATAGTCAGGGTACTTGAATATATTTTAAAGATTTAATGCCAGCATTTATTGTCACTTTAACAATGGAAGGTGGAAACACTCAAAATATACCCATTAATACTGCCATCACAGAAATACTGGGGCTGCATTTTGTTGTCCTCTTTCTGAAAATGCTAGCTAGCCTGAATATATCTGGCTGTAATATCTTTTGATTCACACATCCAGAACAATCATTCAGCAAATAAAGTAAAAGAAATGTCAGAACTCTGTCTACTTGCTTCAGGTCAATTATTTAAAAAGTATTGCAGTAATAGCATCTACAGTATATGACAGCCAGTTGGCTAGTTTTTTTCAGAATAGAGGTCAGCAATGGAACTTAAAATGCTTCATTTGAAAATTAGTTTTACCTTAGTATTTGACAGGAAAATGCAGGGAGTGGCAGGAACTGTATTGTTTTTTTCCCAGTATAAGGGACATGAGCAAACTTCATTGTTTGTGCCCAGGTATGGTAACAGTTAACATTTATATGGCAAATCATCCGCTTGCAACATGGATACTGGTCTCTAGGTATAGTACATCAGGCTAGTAAATCTGGGAATTTTTGTTCAAATACAAAGACTTTGGAAGAAAAAAAAAAAACAGACAGTAAAATCTAGAAGATTAACCAATAATTGCAGATATCTGCTCTCAACCATTCAGCCACATTTGGCTCAGACCATATTATGGATGGTTTAGTGACTATGTAAAACTATTAAACCTGACGGTTTGTTATGACTTACATCTGTAACAAACACAGTTAATTTTGCATATTTCACATCATCAAATCCAGTTCAGAGCCAATGCATTATACTGTATATGTTAGTGTAGAAAGTTAAATTGCCATTGACAAATACATATTTGGCAGGCACTATGGAGCACAGATGGAGTATGTTTATATTAGACATGTGCAATATGTACCACATACTTCAATATGGTTGTGTACTTCACTGAACCAATTTTTTGTTTAACAAAGTTAATGTTGCATGATTATAGGAATTGAATGATCAACACTGTGATGAGATGCTTGATCTCAAGGTTATGTTTTTGTTATGAAGATATATATCTATATAGATATATATATATACACACTGAGTGGGATTATTATTATGACCACCTGACGTTTGTAGGCAAATTAGCTATAATTAGCTATAATTTTGCGCTGAAGTTGCTAGAGGGCCAGACCATTATAAATAGGGAAGCAGGTTGTTTACCACGACAGTAGAAGTGATTTTGGGTATACAACGCGATTTAACAGCCTTTGAACGTGGGATGATTGTTGGCGCTCACAGCCATGGACCGAGTATCAGCAAAACAGCAGAATTCATTAAATGTTCAAGAGCAGCTGTTGTTAACGTGTTTAAAGACTGGACAAATCTGGGTCTGAGCGAATTGTGACTAGTCAACGTTATGGCAGAACGGAGAGTGGCAAGACTGGTACAGGACAACAGAAGGGCAACAGTGCAGTGTCAGATTCCTCGCATCACCTTTCAACATCTCATGGAGTCATGAGGCGCCCCAATGAAGTCATATCGTGGACTAATCTCGTGGCCCAACAAAGTACTGATGGGGTGGTCATAATAATCTGGCCACTCAGTGTATATACAATGTCCAGCATTATGTTGCTTATGTTGAGGTTACAGGTACACAAGCATTAGAATGATGGCACATAAAAGAGAAACTCCACAACACTACCCATTAGAGGTTTTAACATTTTTAACTCTAGACTTTTTTTAGTAGATTTTGCAGTTTGCCAAATGTAAACAATTTAAAAAGCACTATGAAATACTTATAAGTCCAGGTTGCTCAGCCAACAGCCTTGGAAACTGATTCCATATTGCTCAAAATTTTACTATATATTAAAGCATTTGAAATGAAGCAATATCTTTAAATCTACTTTGCAGGCAATTCTCCCAGTCTGCTGTGAAACTCTTTGTTGCATAAAATTCTGCTGTGGATTGTCAGTTTTATGAACATTGAATATTTTATAGGGTTACATTTATTTTTGTGAACTTCACTGGACAATACTTCCTACCAAATCCCCACAATGTCACATCCTCTTTCATCAGAAAAATGCTCAAATAAAAACAAAGAGTCCAAGGTAAAGAAAGCTAGTTCTTTACCTTATGTTAGTAAAACTCGATCTGGGGCTGGTTTTACTGGGAGTCTGAGAGCTCTGCATGGGACATACTCCTAATTCCGTAGAGCACATTTTTTAATGTCAAGGGCATGAGATCAAATGTAGCATTCCTTATTAGTTAATTATCTGAAAACTACTACATACAGTTGTGTAAAAAAGTGTTAGCCCCCTTCCTGATTTTTCATTGTTTTGCACGTTTGTCACACTTTAATGTTTCAGATCATCAAACAAATTTAAATATTAGTCAAAGATAACACAAGTAAAACACAACATGCAGTTTTTAAAGGAAGGTTTTTATTATTAGGGGAAAACAAAATCCAAACCCACATGGCTCTGTGTGAAAAAGTGTTTGCCACCCCCCTCCCTCCCTGTTAAAACATAACTTAACTCTGGCTTATCACACCTAAGTTACATTTCTCTAGCCTGATTACTGCCACACCTGTTCACAATCAAGAAATCACTTAAATAAGACTTGTCTGACAAAGTGAAGTAGACCAAAAGATCTTCAAAAGCTACACATCATGCCGAGATCCAAACAAATCCAGGAACAAATGAGAAAGAAAGTAATTGAGATCTATCAGTCTGGAAAAGGTTATAAAGCCATTTATAAAGCTTTGGGACTCCAGCGAACCACGGTGAGAGCCATTATCCACAAATGGTGAAAACATGGAACAGTAGCAAACCTTCCCAGGAGTGGGCGGCCAACCAAAATTACCCCAAGAGCGCAGCAACGACTCATCCAAGAGGCCACAAAATACCCCACAACAACATCAAAAGAACTGCAGACTTCTAGGAAAAAAATGATCAGGAGTAGATACGTAGAGGCAACCACGGCAGCCAGACGCACTTATCTTGAGTATAAACAGGGCCCCACACCCATTACTAGAGCAAATTGGGTATCTGCTAAACAGGATTGTGACCACTGGTTACGCCAACTTGAGAAGCTCATAAGAGCGCCTAAAGACCTAAGCCTTTTTAAATTTGGGAACAAGTCAGGGAAACTTATGGCAAATCTAGCGAGAGGAAAAACAGCACCCTCATATATCACTCGCCTGTTAGATGAGGAGGGCAAATTGCATTCTGAACCTTCTTCCATATGTGCAATTTTTAGAAGCTTTTACCAAAACCTGTATAAACATGAGATGAGGGCTCTGAGTTGCCTTCTTGTCATGTATTGATAAAGCTTTAATAAAGACTATTTGCTAAACAAAAAAAAAAGAACTGCAGGCCTCACTTGCCTCAGTTCAGGTCAGTATTCATGACTCCACAATAAGAAAGAGACTGGGCAAAAATGGCCTGCATGGTAGAGTTCCAAGACGAAAACCACTGCGGAGCAAAAAGAACATAAAAGCTTGTCACGTTTATGCCAGAAAACATCTTGAAGATCCCCAAGACTTTTGGGAAAATGCTCTGTGGACTGACGAGACAAAAGTTGAACTTTTTAGAAGGTGTGTGTCCCATTACATCGAGCGTAAGAGTAACACCACATTTCAGAAAAAGGACATCATACCAACAGTAAAATATGGTGGTGGTAGTGTGATGGTCTGGGGCTGTTTTGCTGCTTCAGGACCTGGAAGACTTGCTGTGATAAATGGAACCATGAATTCTGCTGTCTACCAAAAAATCCTGGAGGATAATGTGTGGCCATCTGTTTGTGACCTCAAGCTGAAGCGAACTTGGGTACTGCAGCAGGACAATGATCCAAAACACACCAGCAAGTCCACCTCTGAATGGCTGAAGAAAAACAACATGAAGACTTTGGAGTGGCCTAGTCAAAGTCCTGACCTAAATCCTATTGAGATGCTGTGGCATGACCTTAAAAAGGCGGTTCAATGTGGCTGAATTACAACAATTCTGCAAAGATGAGTGGACCAACATTCAATGCACAGTGCTGTAATAGACTCATTGCAAGTTATCTCAAACACTTGATTGCATTTCTTGCTGCTGAGGGTGGCCCAACCAGTTATTAGGTTTAGGGGGCAAACACTTTTTCACATAGGGCTATGTGGGTTTGGATTTGGTTTTCCCTTAATAAAAAAACCCTTCCTTTAAAAACTGCATGTTGTGTTATCTTTGACTAATATTTAAAATTTGTTTGATGATCTGAAACATTAAAGTGTCACAAACGTGCAAAACAATGAAAAATCAGGAAGGGTGCCAACACTTTTTCACACAACTGTATAAGGTATGCCTAACCAGCTCTATAAATATAGAGATACCTAGCTCCAGATATTGCAATACACATTTGCCTGAGCAACAATGTCAGCCAGCAACAAACTAAAATTGTTTTTTTTTACCAATGAACCTAAGATCCATTGAACAAAATAATTGAAAAGTAGTTGAAGCAATTTATTTGCAGTACCTGACAATCGTTTGAAGAGTTTGCAAATGTCAGATCTATTATCATATTGGTCAAACAGTTTCTCATGTGTAGCCATCAGTGTAGAAGTTAATGTATGTATGCAAAAACAAACTGAAACCCAGAAATAAGGGAATTACTCACCTATGTGTTTGAATTACCTTCCAGCTAATCTCTAAATTCTATCTTGTCAACGATCATAATAACCACATTTTCTACCCTTTAGTTTAATTAATCTCATACATAATCAGTTGATTTTTTTAATATAGATTTTAAAGTATTTCCTTCCCTACAGTAAAAATGTTGCTATATAAAGGACATTTGTGAACATGTGACTTCAACTGTGGTTTTATTTTTACAGGGACAGGCTCTGGGACTGACATCCTGAACCTGTTCCTAGAAAAAAAGCAAGAATTAGGAAGAGAAATCTAGAATAGGGATGAGCAAAACTCAACAAAAATTAGGGTGGTTTTCGGTCATAACTAAGGGTGTGATTGGTTCCCGGGTGTTATGGGAGTTCATTAACTATCCTAGGTATGTTCTTGTGCCAAACAACTGCCCTCTTGTTGTTTGGCACTGAAACTGTAATGTTAGACATTATAACAAACCTGGTGTATTGACCATTTGTTGCAACATATTGCCTGATTGTTTGTATTGATACAACTGCCCATTTGATGCCTTTGTATTGTTGTTATTGTCCATGTTACTCACCTATTGTCATAACTGTCTATTCGTTGTACACATATTGTCATAATTTCCAATTTGTGCCCGCACATTATCATGAGTGTTTATTTGTTGCCCGTGTATTGTAAGAGTTTATTAACTGTTAAGTATGCTGAGGAAGTTTTGTATTGCATTGTATGGAAACAATTGGCCATTGGTTGCATAGGTGTTGTTATAGTTATTCACGTTATTCACGTTGCCTGTATATTTTCAAGATCTCACATTTGCAGTCCACATATTTTAATTAATACCTTTAATTTTGGCATTGGTATATGGTTCCCCATGACAGTGCCTGGCTTCCCATTTCCATGTTTTTAAAATAGTTTTCTTATTAGCCATACAGAACGAAATGACCTTCCATAGACTTCAGTGGGGTTTGCTGCAGTATTTGTGTATTTTGAGCGAAATTTACAAAACTATTCATGAACTAAACCAAATCAGCTTAAACTATAATTTATTTTTTATTTTCTGTTTACAGTGGATGAAAAGGTAATCAATGATTATTATTAGAATTAATTTGCTGGCCCTGCAATTTGTGAACCCCTCACAAACCTATATACTTATAAATAGGCAGAAATGTAAATACAATATTAGATTTTATATTATTACAAATTTTTGTATTTGTTAAAAAAATATTTTTTTTTTAAATTAAGATTCAATAATAATTTGGCAGTATTCTGATTAAAAGAGTCATATTTTTAGAATAATTACATCTGAATAACTATCAAATACACTAAATGCAAAACTGCTAAATATAACATTAGCATTCAGGTATAAAACACATTATTTTGGTAAAATAATGACAGCAAATTATGTTTTTGTCACTTTCTGACAAATCTTTATGATTTAGCTCTCATCTATTTATAATCCCCAAGTTAAGGGATTAGTTTAACTTCATTGATGCAAGAATTGCCTGATCGTGGCTGAATTATAAAACCATTTTTAGTAGTCATCATAATTCAAAGGGATTAAAGGAACATGTCTACATCAATACCCCATTAAAAAACATGGCTGAAACACAGAAACACATCCCTATATTTTTAATATTGTATGTTTATATTTACTTTTTTACATTACAATTGTTTATGTTGTTAAAACTTTAAGTTTTTTTTTATTTTTTTCATTAAAAAAATGAAAAGAATGTGTTATCTATAAAAATTCTCTCCACCATTTGATATTGCAGGTTACAGAAGGAAAGAAAAGGTTTCCAGTGACTAACAGAATCTTTGCCTTTCTGACATTGTATGCTGTTTTGAGAATTCAGCTGACTGCAGCCTGGTGCTTGTGTCACTACTCTATTAAACCTTATTTCTATCTATATATGCAAGCCTAAAATAAGATGATGTATCCTTTAAAAAAAAAAAACATTGACGTGGGCTTGTGTAGGCCATTGCCAAACTACAGTTTAAACATATTCAAGGTAATAAACTGATTGTCAGAAACAGACCAAAACAAATGCAAAAAAAAAACACAACAGGGTGGCTTACACTCATGAGTGAGCTTAGCACAGTGATAGTTAAGCCACTATTCCTAATTTTTAAAGACACTGCACTGGCTGGAACTACAGTATGTTAGGTGTTTGAGGGAATGTTAGGTGTTTGAGGGAATGCTAAGGGACAACCAACATGGATTTGAAGGGCCGCTCTTGTCAAAGCAACCTGATGGCATTCTATGACAAAGTAAGCAGAAGCTCAGTTAGAGGTAAGGCAGCAGATGTAATTTAGCTGGATTTTCAAGAGCACTTGACATTGTACCACACAAATGCATAATTTACAAACTTAGGTCTGTTGGCGAGGACACAGTTGTATGTATATGGCTATAAAGCTGGCCTTAGGAATGGATACAGTATCTAGTGGTAACAGTGGTAAATTATTCATCTTCTTAATTGGTCTGCAGTTGTAAGTGGTACATCCCAATGGGTCTTGGGACCAATGCTGCTTAATCTGTTTTAATGATTGAGACTGGAATAAGGTGTTCGGTTTTGGTATTTTCTGATATTCCCAACTGATATGAAATAATTTTGGAACTAAATGAAGCAACATTACAGAAACACCTTGATAAAACTGGGGGATAGGCAGCTAGCTGGCAGATATTATGCTAAAAATGTGCAAGCAGAATACTCATTAGGAGGTGTTCACTGGGGCAATCAGTTATGGAAATATAATTATGGGTTCCTTAAATACCATAGACTTAGCAATGGCAAGCAATGTCATACCACAGCTGATAAAGTGAGCAGATTACTCTCACGCATTAAAAAGGGTATTCATTTGAGGGATAAAACAATACTTTTACCCTTTTACAAAAAACTGGTTTAGCTTCATCTTGAGTATAAAGTACAGTTCTGGTCACAAATCAGCAAGAAGGATGTCCTTGAATTAGAAAGAGTTCAGCAAAGGGCAACAAAGTTAATAAGGGGCTAGAGGACCCCAGCTATGAGGACTTAAGTAAATTACACTTATTTGCCTTAGAGAAGAGGCATGTAAGAGGAGACATGATCGCTATCTATAAATTAAATAATGGCGACTGTAGTAATGTTTACACTAAGGTCCCTGGCAAGGACACATTGCCACAATTTGAGGTTGGAAGAAAAAAGGTTTAACCTGAAATTGTGCATAGGGTTCTTCACAGTTAGAGCAGGAAACAATATGGAACTTCCTTCTCTAGGTATGGGTATCAGCGGTGAGTGTTGACAACTTTAAAAAAATTATAGATGCCTCAATGTGTACAATATACAGGAGTATGTATATTCTTATAAGACTCAAACACTGACACATACTCACACACAGATATAGGTCGGACATGATGGACCTGTGCCTTTTTCCAACTTTATCCTTTTGTAACAATGCTACAATATTTTCAAAGTTGCTTTGGCAGGAGGGTGAGGTGGGCTACGTCCACATAGTGAGATGGGCTACGTCCATATAGTGCACCCTAACCCATATAGCAAATAATTGAGCTGTGAGTTTGAAAATGACTTGCTAAACTTCACAATTTTGTTGCACATTTACAGCAAGTCTGCATTGCAAGTCTCCAGACCAGCGAGCTTGCAGAACTCTTGCTGAGACCTGCAGGACTCTTGCTGTAGACTTGCCAAGCAAATTTGCTACAAATTCAAAAAGTGTCAACTAGAACTTGTGCTGCAAGTGTTCTGCAAGTCTACAACTTGCCAGGAATGTGTGCAGCAAGTTAACAAGAATTACAATTTAATCCCGCCACAAGTTTGTGGCAAGTTATCCTTGCTATCTGGGAAGGAATAGGGAAGGAATATATTCTGTACAGTCTAACAAGTGCAACATTTACTGTCAGAAAAAAATTAATCTAGACTGGTTTTGTAATGTTGAAAATGTTTTTCCACACATCCAAGTGGCTTCTTCAGTTCAGATGAGTGCCAGCAACATACCCCAGCATTTACAGTATATTCACACTGGTAACTCAATTACCTTACTAGAATTGCCCTAATATGTGTCAAATGAAATGTTGTTTGTCCACAAACACTACAGAAGATGTGAAAGTTTGTCAAAAAATCATGTTCTATTTTACATACCTATCTGGTTAGAGGCCAAGATGATGAGAGGGCTTCCACTACACCTCTGGTCAGGACACCCCTGGAGTGGAGCACAGGGAGTAAAAGTGACATGGGTGACTTGACTGGGAGGTGCTCATGCAGACCAACATAAGGGAGGCAGCCTGAAAGTCAACTGACAAAAACATTGGAGCATAGAGCAGGATAAAATCATGGTCTGTACAGGTGGTGGTTAGGAGAAGAGAAGACAGAAAGTAGGCAGTGAAGAAGGCAGAGCAATAGTTAGAAGGCTGACAGAGGTCACACCGGAACTGACAAACTGTGGTCAGGAACTATCCTAGATCAGTAACATGAAGGCAGAGACAAGTCCAAAGGCAGGAGGGTTCAACAACAGAAAAGCAGATCTCACAAACAGGTTCAGGTTCAAATCACAGGATAACAGCTGAAGACCATCCAGCTCCCTTTCCATAAACTAGGCCATCTGGCACCAAAACTGAAATTAGGTTTGTGTGCCTGCATGCCCATGCAGTGTTCTTAGGTTTGTTAGCGTGTTTGCAAACATGCATGCACATGCAGCCAGCTGAAAATTACCCTTATTCTGCATATTGGTATATACACATATCTTCTTCTCCTGCTGTCCTGACAATAACACAACACTTATGGTGCAATAATGTCTGTGAGATGTGCTAATTGTTTGAAGCACATAGCTAAATAGGTGAATTCCTGTCAATAAGTAAATATGTCAAATAGCACAGGGGTTACAAGTATCGTCCCACCCTCACCATTGTTTATTAATAATTGATCTAGTTTGGCAGCCTCTTAGATTCATGTTTTAGATTTCACATCTTCATGATGCCAATCAGCATCTGCCTTGATATATTTCATAACACCAACTAACTACTGATTGCCATATCATGACCTGCATAAAATAAAACCTTCAGAGACAACATTTAATGTTGCAAAAAGAATTGTGTTTTTATAAAACAAGTCAATTTCTAAAGATATCAGTTGTTCCCTCTCTGTAAAAAGTAATTATCGTACTGTTATCATGTCTTTCTGTCTTGTTTTACAATATAGTATTGTTTATTTTTTGACTTCCCTGTGCAGTCAGCTGTTTCCAAAAGCAAAACAAGTATAAAACAGCAAGGTGCTTCCTGAACTGTTATAAAATGCATTGATTTCCTATCTCTTGATAAAACATATACATTTTTCTTTAAATTTGAAGGTTATAGTCTATATACCTCACATTCAGCTAAGTAGGGCAAATGCACACATGTACTGTAAGATCTAAATCAGAAGAATAGAATGGATTGTCATTTAGATTGCACTAACACATTTATTTATTTATGTATTATGCTGACATGTTGTACAGTGCATTACAGAGAACATAGACCACTCCTATCAGTCACTGCCCAAGAGAGATTTACAGCCAGATGTTCTTGAAGCAGTCTTATAGACACCTGACCAGTTTAGGCTGAAACATATTATGCCTGTCAGAATGTTTTGAACTACGAGTGGAAACTGGAACATGAGTAGGAAATATACAAAAATGTGGTGAGCATATTTAATCTCCATGCCACGAGATTATGACAGATACTGAACACCCTGGTTGAAAATCAGAGTGTTTACCAGTTTGTGCTTTACTGCTTTGTGGAATATAATCATTTGGTGACAGTCCTACTTACCCCATGGTGCCACAGCCCCATAGGGGCTTTGGCTTTCTGCAGGAATCACGTCCATTTTTTTCTTGCCTTTCTTCTTCAGATTTTAATATGTTCTAAATATTCTTCAGTGTAATTAATATTTTCTTTTCCCTATCTTACCAACACAGCTTCCACCTTCTTATAAATCCTTCTATAATAAAATTATATACATTTTTTATTGCCACTCCTACAGCATTTTCTCTACATCCCCTGCTCAATTTCCGCTATTTATATAATATCTGGTGAAAATAAGTTTTTTATCCCTTCTTTAGTCTCTGGAGCAGATTCTCACATACTGCTCCATAGATTTTCCTTAACACCTTCCATTCACATGTTTGAAACAAAAATCTAATTTGCATGTGTAAAAAAACATGTTTCAGATCCATATGTTATAGCTGGTCAAATTATAGCTTTATAAAGTTTTATCTTCAAAGTTTTAATATCGAGAGGAATTAATCTGTCCTTTTTTAATTCTTGCTTCATTTTAATTGTTTTGTTTTTTTTTTTCTTTTTATTGGTGTTAAACGTGTAAAGTTAAAGTACAAAAACACAATATAATGTACTTGTGTATTCCTTTAAAGTATTGAATGTATTTCTATGTACAACTAGAAAAGGTATCTGACTCGGTCTTAAATTCAGCCTTCTGTCCTCTCCTGCGCAGAAACACTCAGACTGGGAGAGTGGGGGGCAGAACTGACAAGAATGAGCAGAGTAAGTAGAGGGATGACTTCATCAGTTTGCTGCTGCTCCTAAATTGTTTTATCAGCATGTGGTAACTGGAGGGATGACACTATTATATTCCTTAACTATTTCAGAGAAATGAGTATCATCCTCTTGACTATGCTGTCTGATAGAGCTGTATTAATAATAAAAATGGCAGTTCACATATGTATATTTCTACTGTGTATTTAGCAGTCTGTCTGGAGTTCTGCTAAACGCTTTGTGAAATTCATAGTTTTTTAATGTTTTATTATATGTTGCTTTCCTTTTTGATTTTCTCCTCATTGAAAAACTAACTTCAACTCTTCTAATTCAAAAGACCTTCCCTGAACAAGCATTGCGTGGTGACATATATCTGTATTTGCTACACTTGTCGGGTTCTTTTAAAGATAGTTTCCCTATGGGTTTTACAGACTAAAATCAAACAACATGTATGACACACATCCCCTTATCTATTTCCACTACTTACTGAAATTGATCTTGATTGTTGCCATTTTGCATTTTTATGTTACTTCTTATATTTGTAAGTGTATTCTTCAATAGCCCATAGGGATTCCGAATTCCTGTAGGGTTTTCTATATTACTTCTCTTCCTCCACTATCACAGGCTTATTTGTAATGAATAAGCAGATTGTATATCAGGTCTATGATAGCATTTTATTATCCCTACCTCAGTGATAAAACTGGACAACTAACTGCAGTGTTTTTGGCATAGGCGGTGGGCTCAGGAAATAAGTTAGTCTTGCTTTTTTCATGCCAGGTTTGCTGTATGTGCACAAATTATTTTAGTTATTCAGTTTACAACTGCAGCCTCATAAACAAGGGAATTATATGGAAAAACTATTACTGAATAAATGGTGGGAAGACACGTAAGGTGCTTTGTAACATAGCAGACATTTAGGTAACTTTCAAAAAATATGGTTGTATAAAGACCTATCAGGCTTGAGCAAAAATGTTGAAGAATATTGTATGTTGTTAAAAAGAGGCAACCTGGTCTCCGTGGTTACGTACCAGAGAAAATTATTAATTATGAGACTAAAAGTACCAAAAATATAGAATAATAAGGAAAAGTAACTAATCTTTGCGACAATAAAATGCGGAAGGTCTTAGTGGCTCCCAGAGAGAGCACATATAGGCATAATTAGGTGGAGAAAGTGTAATTAAATTGTTTATTGGATATGAATAATAATGGGTACTTACTTGGGGTGTTTTTTTTTTGTTTTTTTTTTGTTGTATGCCTGGGATGCGAGTAATTTATTTAGGGGGGGATTTTCAAATAAAATATTAAGTAAATAGGCATTAAATAGGTTGAAGGAGAGTTTAGGATTAGGTTAGACATCACTTGACACCAATGCTGTAAAATAGATTGTATATTTATGTGGGTAAAAAAAAAAGGGGAGGGGAGAAAAGGATGAGAAAAGAGAAGAGGACAGAAGAAGTATATTAATGTATTGATGATTGATGCTATGTACATGGGGGTATGTAATGTCTGTATTGTATATATGGATTTGTATGGTTTATTTCTTTTTGTGTTTGTTTAATTAAAACAATGTTGAATATTAAAAAGAGGAACAACAAGAAAAACATATACACATTTGACCTGTTTTGTTCAAAAATAAAACCTCAAAGAAAAACCTAAATTTGTAAATCTTGTTTTTCATCCGGAAACTGATTCAAATACCCTTATAAGAAATTAACTTCCTGTTCACTCAATCCACTGTTTTATGCTGCAATAACAGCCATGCCCATCCTCACAAGCTTCCACACATAGGGGTCTATTCACAAAGCAGCGTAGGATCTAGCCGTAGCTTCGCTGATCCTTCGGCTAGCTTTGGCCCCAAGACCCATTTGGTTCAGTAGAACCGAAGGGCTGCTGTACGGACTATTCACGGGCTAATACGAAGCATATGCCGAGGTGAAAGCCGAGGCTGGCCGAGCGGCCAGCTGACAGCCTACTTCTGACAGCTGGGAGGAGCCAGCCGTGGAGAGAAACACTGTTTTATCTTTTTTTATTCTGACATGGAGCTGTTGGCTGTTGTCAGAATAAAGAAAAACAAAAAAAAATGTTCACCATAGGAATGCATTGCTAGATTCCTATTGGCTATTTCATTTTGCAATAGCCAACTAGCTATTGCACCCGCCCACTGCTTCTGTCAATCAGCAGAGGGGACCTGCAGTTCTCCATCAGGTTCCCACCAGTGATTGACAGCAGCAGAGGGTGGGTGCAATAGCTAGTTTGCTATTGCAAATTGAAATAGCCAATAGGAATCTAGCAATGCATTCCTATGGGGAATTTTTTTTTTCGTTTTTTTGACGGCAGCAGAACTGCCGGCCAATAGAAAACAGTTGGGTGGAGCTAGCTATCACTGCTAGCTCCACACAATCGTTTTCTATTTACTTTTTTAAAACTTTTAAAACTCTTTTTCTGTTCTGCTTGGTACCTCTGAGGGACCGAGCAGAACAGCCGAGCCGAATGCCATTCAGCGGCATTCGGCTATTCACTCACTGCTGTTCGCCATCTATAAGAATAGGCCGAATAGCAGCGAGTAGCCTGCCGGAGGTTCGGCTCAGCCGATCAAGATGTTGGATCGGCTGAGTCGAACTCCTTCTGCACTTGAGGTGAGCATGTTCGGCCGACCCGAAGCCACACAAAGCAAGCCGATGTACGGTCGATTTCAGATGATATATGGCTGAAATCAGCCGTACAAGCCTGAAGTGAATAGCCGAACAGCGTTTGGCTCACTTCGCTTCAGGTCGGTCGTCTACTCGGCTGCCTATGGCAGCTTAGTGACTAGACCCCATAGACTTGTATTTCTGAAGAGAGGAAATGTGCCTGGGCAGGTCTGTTAGATTGCTATTTGAACTAGGTTAAACTGTGGCACCTATGGTACTGCACACTTATATTTGGAGGCCCTGTGCAACAGCTAGAGCAGAAAAGCTGATTATCTGACTATATATCTATTTCTAAAAATTAGGTGGATGTAACCTCTTTTTATTAAAGCTCAATACATTCCAGGTGCATCAAAACAAAAGTATTAGGTGGGACGATGACCGCTCTCAGCCTTGCTTTGGACAGATATTTTCCAGCTCACAGGACAACAAGGCCAGAAGAGTGAAGTAGTATATATGTAGTGTGAATTTAATCCAGTTTTTGATGAACTGGCAAAAATTTGCGTTCCTCTGTCGGCACCCTTTTTGCCTTACATCCCTTGATGATCCCTTGAAATGATTGAAGAAGCAGGTTGAAAAATGCTCTGCCAAATGGAGCTTGCAGTCAATCAGCTGCAAGCTCCATTCTGGTATTCTGACAGGGGGTGGTGGATGCTGTCAGAATACAATGCAAACAATTGGGGATTCCTCTATCCACACACATAAGCATTGATGGAAAAATGAATGAAGAAAGTCTAACCTTGTATAAACCAACTGGAGAGAGTTTGTTAATGGGGTTGGTTAATTCTGCAGTTAACCCTTTACACACACAAACAATAGCTAACACTGCATGTTTTAATGGAAACACGCACTGTTCCTAGCAAATGCTGTGAGAATACCAACCTTAATCAATGCCTGTGATGCTAGCTAGCCTTCTAGTCAGGAATATCTTTAAATAAAACAAAGTACAGTGGCCTTACAGTTATTTTTTAAGTATATGCTCTACTGTATTATTTTAATCTGACCTTTCTAAGACTGATGCTGGACTATGCTCTACCCAATATAAGAATATGTGGTTTAGGTTACTGATAAGACCATGAAATATAATGACTATAAAAAGAGAATGTTTTTGAAGTTATTCTCAAGTTAAACAAATGGAACAAGCATTTCAGACCATAATGCATTTGATTATGATATATCTAAAGCCCACACTTTATTTTGTTGGTTTTATTTTAGTTTTGGATGAAATAGGAAATGGATGCATTCTTGTTAGGTTTTCTTTTTGCTGACTGTGTCCTACAATGACATTTCCTATCCCACTGAAATGTGTAGATAAGTAGAAAGCTCTCCAGAGTGAGGGATTTGGAAAAGTGTTGTTGTCACCATTAACAGAGTTTACCTCTATTCATGTTCTGTTATTGCCTAAACAGCCAGTTTATGAGCCCATTCACTCAGGCACCAAAAGCAAACCCCACCATGCTTTGCCTGACCTGTAAACTGTACTTTGTTTTGTTTAAAGATGACTGAAGATAACAAGAATCATATTAAATACAAGAATAAAGAACAACAAGGATTCAAGCAGGGAAGATCAAATTCTGGAGGGCTAAAAGAACAGTACATGTCATAAACTGTACAACAGTGTTTTCTAAGTAGACTAAGTTACATTATTACAACAAGTTTAAATGTGAAGGGAAGGGACTGGTTCCTAGTGACTTCACATTTAAACTGGTGAAATCAACTTAAAAGACGTTCCCAACAAGATGAAAAATACTAGAGAAAGTTAATTCAAGAATCCCCAAGCATCGGATACATAGTTTCCAGCACAAATCACTTTTGTCCCAGCGCTGTGTTCTCTGGAATTGAGAACGACTTGATAATACAATTATATTGATCAGCAAGCTCCAAAAAAGTTTTGAATGTTGTTTTGCATGAATTGATTATTGCAATAATCATTTTTAAAGGTGTGGGGTTAGAAGGTATCAACTGTGCAGTCGGTTTATGTGTCAATTAATTTTTGTTTATTGTGAATATTTAATAAATCACCTTTTTACATTGCTATTTAACTCTCCGACTCCCTCTTATGTAGCTGCACTCTGTTCAAGAGCCTCTCTTGGCTGAACAAATCGTTATTCTTGTGTATTGCAATAGCAGCAGGAGGTTGGTCGTTTTGAGAGTTATTGAGCAGAGTTATACAACTGAAAAATAAACTTGGGGTGAGGATCTCTAGGTACTTTTTTCTTTTTTCTGTAATTAAAAAAAGTAGCAGTAGATAGTGATATTCTACTGATTTTATTCTCTACAAGACATTTCACTGCTTATCCGAGCAGCTTTAAATAAGCATATTGGATAAGCATGAAAATATCTTTAATGTTACCAAACAAGTCCAGTTGAATTTGACTACTACTAGCTATACCATAACCTGGATAAATGAGAACCCTTACGAATGCTGCTGCATAGTCTTTTAACAGAGTCTGAAAAAACTATCCCTATCATTATTGTTCTACGCTGGGATAAGTGGCACTGGCAGCACCTTCGTTCACTTAAACATGCAAAGTCATCAGTGCTTTGATATTGATTTGCAGAGTAATTGATAGGGGTAGGTAGGAACTATACTAACCACCCACCTCAGATTCCAACTGCTTCCCCTGTTCCTATATGTCTAAATAGAATAAGGAACTATAATCTAATTGGGGGGCATAGTTCAACATCTTCACTTTTTGATTAGGATGTTTTCCATATTGATGTCCAATGCCAGCACAATAAAGGTTGAAGTATTGATTTTAGAATTTTGTTAAATAAATGTTTAAGTGTGAACTGCACATTATGCAAGGTTGCTTTTTATATCAGTAGTACTATCAATCACTGTATTAAACATGCAAATTACAACAATACAGGGTTATTAGCTTATCACAAGATGCAAGAGTGAAAGCATATAATCAATCAAAAACTCCATACACAATTAAGACAGTAAGACACTGGATAACCTATATTGTAATCACAATTTAATTTACTTATTTTAGTTAATATAAGCATTGTGTTAGTTTTACAATCAAGAACATATTGAACAAAGAAGAAAGCAGATCTAATATTCATTAAAAGTGGTTACTCATTACCCATTTTACTAGATGTGAACATATTTGATAATAATCAAACAGTGAAAGAGTTAAAGGTACATTCAAAGTGTAAAGAAAAATTAAGCCTACAATGTGTTCCCAGACTACATGATTAGAGATTCTGTTTTTTGTCTAGACTACTCCAGTGCTAAGGTATTCTTAATTTCACCCAGTGTAATCTTACTTTGTATCAGAGGGAGTGGCATAGACAAAAGAATTTGCACATTAGTGAATCATGGGAGCTGTGGCTTCAGCTCATGACAAAAATATGTGGAACCTTTCTAAAGTCAGGCTGTATTAGATTATATAAAACCTAGAGAAAGGTAAATTGGGTATACGGACTTCCTTCATAAAAGCATAGATGCTGCCAGGACAGCATTAGAAATTCACCAATTGAATTATTGCCTGGCTTTGCTTTAAACAAGATTGAAACAGAATTCTCATGACAAAAGATAAGGGATGCTACCAACCCAAGGAAAAGTAGTAGTGTATTTTTATGCTCTTTTAGTGATTTTTATGTGGGCAATCTGATCTCTTACGAGAGCTTTCTTTCTCTGAATAAAATAAATAAATAGCATGGGCTATTTACATCTCATATGCAGGATCCCGTCATAATATCCACAGTGTATGTAAAGGCCAAAATATATGTTTTTTATTTATTTTTAATTAAGATATTTGCTGCTGAATTTCCCCCTTTACTTTCCAATGTCTGCTCCCTCCTTGACAAATGGAACATAGGCCCATTTTCATGGTTTGGTAGATGTCATATGCTCAAAATTACAATCTTACCCAAAATCTTTTGGACTCACTGCCCATCCATATACCTTCCAGTTATCGTAGATCAGTGCAATCAATCTTTTTTATTCATCTGGGCCCATAAACATCCCACGGTTATACTTTTCATGCTTTCATGCTTTTCATGCGTTTGACTCTGCAGTCTAGCGCAGAGGGGCGCTCTACCAGACATAATTAGAATACACGGTGGCCTGCCACTTGACAAGATGGATCGATTAGGGTAGACATAGCTCCTCTAAACTGTAGGTGCAAGTAGAACAATCACACTCTCTTACATGGACTACTGTGGTGTATGTCCGAAGACACAATTTCATTGACTCTTAGAGCTCACCAGCTCATTGGTAAAGCATTAAAGTCCTCCAACTTGATGTCATATTCCTCTCTGCTTTACCCTGTCTTAAGCAACCCAGCATTTGCTCCTAGAATAAAGGATAGATCTTTTCTATATCCCCACACAAATGGTAAATACAGCACCATGCAATATTGTAAGGGCTTTTCCTGGCCTTCATTGTCTGAATTGATGGCCCCTGAGGGCTCTTTTCGACTGCTGTTCTGGTTGGCTCTACAATTACATCACTCTCCCTCTCCCTCCAAATTCGGTAGACCCTTAAGCACTTTTGATATAATGAGCTCTGTCCCTGGCACTTTAAGACACTCTCTTTCCCTAACTTATGTCTTATTGACTGAGACAGAAGCAAACTACCGCCCAAACTTTATCCTTCAGTGGGAACAAGATTTGGGTAAAACTTTCTCCGTAGAGAAATTACAGACAATTTACCTATTGTCCTCAAATACATCTGTTTTCACTAGATTACAAAAACTTAACCAAAAGTTACTTATGCGATGGTACAATGCTCCAATTAAGTTTCATCACTTTAATCTTTTGATTCCAGATTGTTGCTGGAGATGTGGATCTGCATGGGGTAATATCCTTCATATCTTCTGGTCATGTCCTAAATTGATTTAGTTCTGGGATCAGGTGCATCGGATTTCCCAACAATTTACTGACTACCCCATACCGCTAGACCCATCTTTTTTCCTACTGCACCTTAACTTCTTTCCTATTAAAATCTATCGAATAATGATTCTACACCATCTTGTGAATGCTTCCAAGTTCTGCATTCCAGCTTGCTAGAGACAAGAGACTCCATCTTCCATCTGTGTGGCTTCATAAAGTAGAATAGATCAACCATATGGAGAGTATGATTAATTCCAGACATGTACGTATGGTGGTGTATAATAAAACTTGATTTTACTCACATTCTTTCCTCTTGCATAAAGGGAAGAGCCTTTTCTCAGATACAGATGTGAACATAAGCACTTGATCATTTAAGACCAGTCATCCATCTGTATGCATTCTGAGTAGGATAATAGCAGTGATACCCCAATCCCTGTGCAATTTCCAGGGAACTTTAATCTCCCATCCTATTGGCTACCTGATCCTTTACCCACCTCACCCTATACCCTCCCAACCCATTTTTATTTTTGTTTCATGTTCCTTGTCCTAACTTTCTATCTTAGTCCTCTTTGGCCATTATTATTTGTTCTTTCCTCTAAGCACTCCTCATTTCTATCTCTATTCCACCAATTTCTATATGGTATACAAGTTTAAAATCTCCTTCTCTTTTCACAGAGGAAGTAGCTCCCCCCTCCCCTTATTTCACTATATGTATCGTTAATTCTTGTGGCTGTATAATGACTATTCTTTTTCTATATTCCTCCAATGATGAATTAAAAAACAAGAATTTGAAAAAAGAAAGCAAGAATAATAATTCGCAACCGGTTTAACAAATCCTCAAAGGAGATTTCTGTTTATCATCAGCTTTGTAACCAGACAGGTGTATAAATGCAGTAAGCAGATTGTGAAAGTGACATGGTCATGTTGCCATAGGGAGGAACTTGACATTAAATTAAATAGTTGGCTAAACAGATGTACACTGTCACCTTTACATTTAGGTGATGGCAATGTTCTACTGAAAACTCTTTTAGCTTGAAGGTAGGAGAAACCCACTGTGAGCAGCACAGATAAACTTTATAACAGTCTGCCAAGGAATGATACTAAAATTATAGAACATTATGAATATTTGTGAAACATTATGCACTTTCATTAATAGCAAGATTATGTTGGTTTGTGCAGAAGTCTGCAGGATATTAAAATGTAAATAAACTGCAAATTGACAAATGCAAAAATGTATGATTTTCTTTCGGCCAGAATATTTCTACACAAACATCCTTACATGCCACAAACTATGAAACAGTAAGTGATAAAAATCAGTAAAACAGGTTGCATCATTTTTGGTTGTTTATTTTGAATACTTTATGGGATAGCCTAGATTGACTTTAGGGCTTTTGATTAAATTAAAGCTATACTCCTATCAGATATGTAAACAATACAAGCTGTAGTTATTTATTCATTAAATATATGTTTAAAAGCAACTTATAAGTACTTGAATTTTACTTGGTGTCAGTCTTTTGCAATTCCATGTACAGGAAAACAGAGTGGGTGGGGTAGCTCTTGGAGCCAATCAGATGTTTTGCATGCACATATACTGACAAGAAACATGCTGACAGTAGGGGAGAGCCTGCTGAGCTCATCGGTATGCTAAAATGTATTTATTGTTCATTCACATAAGGCTGGGATGTGAAGTAGCTGTACTGCTTCACTGCAATAGAGAAAAGTCAGGTTACCAGTGAAGATGTGTTATCTGGCATGGCTGTGTAAATCAAAGGAGTGGAAGAACAGAAATACAAATCATGATGAATGAATGAATGGCAGTTACATAGTTACATAGCATTTGAGGTTGAATAAAGACACTGGTCCATCAAGTCCAACCTTTGTGTGTCTGTATGTGATTGTGCATGTGTGTGTGTGTATATGGATCCCTGTGTGGTCACATTTTTTAAGAGTACCTGTACCTCTGTATGTTGTGGTCTCTGAGGAAGGTATCTAAAATACTTTTTGAATGCTTCAATATTCTATGCCAATACCACTTCTTGTGTCAGCGAGTTCCAGATATTAACCACTCTATCTTGAAAAAAAATATATATATATATTTTTTTTTTCCTGGCTCAACTCATGTCGGCATACCTACGGGTCAGCTCCTCCCCCCTGACCCCACAGGACCACCTTTAAACTAGCTATAAAAGACAAGCCCCCTCCCCTAGTACCTGTTCTCTTTTTTTCCTCACTCCAGGCCACAGTGTTCATGGATCCTCCCTGCCATCTCCCAGTCGGGTTCAGCCTCTCCCGAGCTTGGAAGACCCCTCCGCTGGCAGTAAACCTCCTTGGGAGCGGGTGCCCGTGGTACAGGGTTGTGGAGGGTGCTGTGCTGTCTCTGTCCTGTCTTTCTTCCGCCGCGAAGGTAGCGGCGAGCAGATTCCTACTGCGCACGCGCCGGCGTCTGAGTCCCAGTATCTGCGCAGGCGCGTGGATCACTATGGAGACGGCGGGACGCTAATGGCTGCGCAGGCACAGTAGGGCCATTCGGGCCAGCCGAAGTTCGGACGGCAGCGCTGGGGATTTATAACTGGGTAGGACACGTGTATCCTGCCTGGTCAGCTGGTTCATTGATCCTGGTGCTGCGGCTGTGTGGAGCGTCCTGTCTGTGTGTTGGTGAGTCTCTCTCTCTCTCTCTGTTTGTTTTTGGTGGCTTTATGAGGCTGTTCACTGTACTGTACTTCCTTTATCCTTATCTTCAGCATTCTTCAGTATCATGAGCACCCTTCGTCCAGTTTCTGACGCACGGCAAACTACTGAAAGGTAGGGAGGCAACAAATAGGATTCACGTAAAAGAGTGCATGATGCAGATATATTTTGATATTACTTTGCCTTTCAGGAGTAAGAGCCCAGGGCATAAACGATCTAGGAAGCGCAAGGAAAGAAGACGCTCGTCCAGTGCCTCGGAATCGTGTCATGAGCGGTCTCCACAGCGCCATAGGCATAGGTCACGTGCAGGACCTGCTTCTCCTCCTGAGAAAAGTCAGGACTTCCCACCAGGTTACTGCTGGTCATGTTCTTCTCCAGCCCTCCCAGAGAAGATAGTATGTTGGGCATGCCTTAAGGAGGTGGCCAGGGACAGGGAGACGGACTCATTGGAGATTAAGTCTTATATTCATCTGGCTGTGAAGGACAGTCTGCAGGATTTACTTCCTGAGTGGCATCAACCTCTCGGGACACCACAGTTCGCCCTAGAGGCGCTAGGCCGGTGAATGTTTCGGATGAGGGGGAGGTGTTTTCAGATGTGTTTTCAGATGCTTACTCTATCCCAGAAGGGCAGGAATTCCTTTCCTTTGATTTTAGCCTCGTTAAGCCCTTCATCACCGCTATCAAGGAGGCCATTGAATGGGAAGGATCGGAACCAACGAAGGAGGCTCCTAAAGCAAGAAGGCCCTACCTTCCCGGTTATGCCAGAGGTTAAGGATCTCATTAGAAAAGATTGGGAACACCCGGATCGGAAGTTGAACTTCCAGAATCGCTTCCTAAAGCTCTACCCTCTCAATACTGTGGACGCAGCACTGTGGGACACGCCCCCTGTGGTTGATGCAGCATTACAACGCCTGGCGCGCCAAATTTCTCTGCCGCTCGACAACTCGGTGGCCTTCAAAGATGTGATGGACCGCCTCATAGATGCAGATTTGAAAAAGATATATTCTTCTGCTGGCTGGGCATTACACCCCGCTTTAGCACTGACCTCACTTTCAAAAGCCTTGAAGGTTTGGTTGTCCAACGTGGATGCCGCTCTGAAATCGGGAGTCGACAGCACTCGAATAGTGCCCACCCTGGAGGAGCTGAATCTATCTGCAGATTTTCTTGCCGAATCTTCAATTGATATCGTCCGCCTTTCTTCAAAGTTGATGGGACATTCGGTGACGGCAAAGCGAGCATTGTGGCTACGGCAATGGACGGCGGATGCGGCCTCCAAACAGGCGTTGTGCTCAATTCTGTATGATGGGAAGAATCTATTTGGGAAGACATTAAAGGAGGCCATCAAGAGGGTGACTGGAGGCAAGTCAGGCCTCCTTCCCCAGGGATTTAGACGGAAGCAGCAGCCCTTTCGACCTAGCCAAGGCTCACAGAGGTTCAGGGATGCGCGGGCATACAGGACCGGGAGACAGTTTTCAAGGCCCCAATGTAGAGGGGCTCAGTCGTCTCTCTTGTGGGATGTTAAAGCTAAATCCGGTCAGGCGGCCAAAGCTGCAGACAAGCAATTCTGAAGGTACGCACACCCAGGTTGCCCCAGTAGGTGCGAGACTCTTGACCTTCAGGGACACCTGGGTGGCAGAGATAAGGGATTCCTGGGCCAAGACTATTGTCAGCAGCGGATATCGCATATCGTTCAACAGTCTTCCCCCTCCATGTTTTGTAAACACTCTGGTGCCTCGTGAGCGGTTGAAAAGGAAATTGCTTTTTGACTACATTGCAGAATTATTGACCAAACAGGCAATTGCCCGGGTGCCCAGGGAAGAGTGGGGTCAAGGTTTTTACTCCCCCATCTTTTTAGTGAAGAAAGCCACGGGAGGCTACCGGCTGGTCCTCGACCTGAAGCGGTTGAATGCCTTTATTCATGTGAGCCCATTTCGAATGGAGTCTGTCCAGACCATTATTTCGGTAGTTCAGCAAGGAGAATGGTTAGTGTCATTGGATTTAGAGCAGTGGTTCTCAACTCGTGGGTCGCGACCCAAAAGTGGTTTGTGGTTTTGTGGTTCAGCCTGTGGAACCTCATAATGTCATTGAGAAAAAAAATATATATATATATTTTTTTTTTCCTGGCTCAACTCATGTCGGCATACCTACGGGTCAGCTCCTCCCCCCTGACCCCACAGGACCACCTTTAAACTAGCTATAAAAGACAAGCCCCCTCCCCTAGTACCTGTTCTCTTTTTTTCCTCACTCCAGGCCACAGTGTTCATGGATCCTCCCTGCCATCTCCCAGTCGGGTTCAGCCTCTCCCGAGCTTGGAAGACCCCTCCGCTGGCAGTAAACCTCCTTGGGAGCGGGTGCCCGTGGTACAGGGTTGTGGAGGGTGCTGTGCTGTCTCTGTCCTGTCTTTCTTCCGCCGCGAAGGTAGCGGCGAGCAGATTCCTACTGCGCACGCGCCGGCGTCTGAGTCCCAGTATCTGCGCAGGCGCGTGGATCACTATGGAGACGGCGGGACGCTAATGGCTGCGCAGGCACAGTAGGGCCATTCGGGCCAGCCGAAGTTCGGACGGCAGCGCTGGGGATTTATAACTGGGTAGGACACGTGTATCCTGCCTGGTCAGCTGGTTCATTGATCCTGGTGCTGCGGCTGTGTGGAGCGTCCTGTCTGTGTGTTGGTGAGTCTCTCTCTCTCTCTCTGTTTGTTTTTGGTGGCTTTATGAGGCTGTTCACTGTACTGTACTTCCTTTATCCTTATCTTCAGCATTCTTCAGTATCATGAGCACCCTTCGTCCAGTTTCTGACGCACGGCAAACTACTGAAAGGTAGGGAGGCAACAAATAGGATTCACGTAAAAGAGTGCATGATGCAGATATATTTTGATATTACTTTGCCTTTCAGGAGTAAGAGCCCAGGGCATAAACGATCTAGGAAGCGCAAGGAAAGAAGACGCTCGTCCAGTGCCTCGGAATCGTGTCATGAGCGGTCTCCACAGCGCCATAGGCATAGGTCACGTGCAGGACCTGCTTCTCCTCCTGAGAAAAGTCAGGACTTCCCACCAGGTTACTGCTGGTCATGTTCTTCTCCAGCCCTCCCAGAGAAGATAGTATGTTGGGCATGCCTTAAGGAGGTGGCCAGGGACAGGGAGACGGACTCATTGGAGATTAAGTCTTATATTCATCTGGCTGTGAAGGACAGTCTGCAGGATTTACTTCCTGAGTGGCATCAACCTCTCGGGACACCACAGTTCGCCCTAGAGGCGCTAGGCCGGTGAATGTTTCGGATGAGGGGGAGGTGTTTTCAGATGTGTTTTCAGATGCTTACTCTATCCCAGAAGGGCAGGAATTCCTTTCCTTTGATTTTAGCCTCGTTAAGCCCTTCATCACCGCTATCAAGGAGGCCATTGAATGGGAAGGATCGGAACCAACGAAGGAGGCTCCTAAAGCAAGAAGGCCCTACCTTCCCGGTTATGCCAGAGGTTAAGGATCTCATTAGAAAAGATTGGGAACACCCGGATCGGAAGTTGAACTTCCAGAATCGCTTCCTAAAGCTCTACCCTCTCAATACTGTGGACGCAGCACTGTGGGACACGCCCCCTGTGGTTGATGCAGCATTACAACGCCTGGCGCGCCAAATTTCTCTGCCGCTCGACAACTCGGTGGCCTTCAAAGATGTGATGGACCGCCTCATAGATGCAGATTTGAAAAAGATATATTCTTCTGCTGGCTGGGCATTACACCCCGCTTTAGCACTGACCTCACTTTCAAAAGCCTTGAAGGTTTGGTTGTCCAACGTGGATGCCGCTCTGAAATCGGGAGTCGACAGCACTCGAATAGTGCCCACCCTGGAGGAGCTGAATCTATCTGCAGATTTTCTTGCCGAATCTTCAATTGATATCGTCCGCCTTTCTTCAAAGTTGATGGGACATTCGGTGACGGCAAAGCGAGCATTGTGGCTACGGCAATGGACGGCGGATGCGGCCTCCAAACAGGCGTTGTGCTCAATTCTGTATGATGGGAAGAATCTATTTGGGAAGACATTAAAGGAGGCCATCAAGAGGGTGACTGGAGGCAAGTCAGGCCTCCTTCCCCAGGGATTTAGACGGAAGCAGCGGCCCTTTCGACCTAGCCAAGGCTCACAGAGGTTCAGGGATGCGCGGGCATACAGGACCGGGAGACAGTTTTCAAGGCCCCAATGTAGAGGGGCTCAGTCGTCTCTCTTGTGGGATGTTAAAGCTAAATCCGGTCAGGCGGCCAAAGCTGCAGACAAGCAATTCTGAAGGTACGCACACCCAGGTTGCCCCAGTAGGTGCGAGACTCTTGACCTTCAGGGACACCTGGGTGGCGGAGATAAGGGATTCCTGGGCCAAGACTATTGTCAGCAGCGGATATCGCATATCGTTCAACAGTCTTCCCCCTCCATGTTTTGTAAACACTCTGGTGCCTCGTGAGCGGTTGAAAAGGAAATTGCTTCTCGAATACATTGCAGAATTATTGACCAAACAGGCAATTGCCCGGGTGCCCAGGGAAGAGTGGGGTCAAGGTTTTTACTCCCCCATCTTTTTAGTGAAGAAAGCCACGGGAGGCTTCCGGCCGGTCCTCGACCTGAAGCGGTTGAATGCCTTTATTCATGTGAGCCCATTTCGAATGGAGTCTGTCCAGACCATTATTTCGGTAGTTCAGCAAGGAGAATGGTTAGTGTCATTGGATTTAGAGCAGTGGTTCTCAACTCGTGGGTCGCGACCCAAAAGTGGTTTGTGGTTTTGTGGTTCAGCCTGTGGAACCTCATAATGTCAAACTGTCCCCTCTCTCCCGGCCTCCCCCGGGCTCTCCGATAAAGTGGTATGGCCCGGCGAGAGACTTAAATTTTGTTAAATATTTAATTTTTATTCTTTATAAACTTTTTAATTGTTTTTAATTCATTTACTTTTAGCAAAATATATATTGCTGAATACTGCACAAGTTGTTTTGTGTAATAAATTAAAATGTTTCATAAATGAAATCATTTTTGGGTCACGCCTTAATGACCAAGGAAACATGTGGGTCCCGAGGTTACACAGGTTGAGAACCACTGATTTAGAGGATGCTTATCTACATGTGCCAATAGCGGATTGTCATCAGCGATATCTCCGATTCTTGATAGCAGGGCATCATTTCCAGTTTCGTGCCTTACCCTTCGGCCTATCAACAGCTCCACGGACTTTCTCAAAAATGTTGGTGGCAGTTATAGCACTGCTGCGGCTCCACGGAGTCAAAGTATTCCATTACCTGGACGACATCCTGGTATTGGGGAATTTAAGCCACGCTCTACTTGCCCACCGCGACCTGGTTCTGGCAACCCTCTCCCGTTTCGGGTGGCTCATCAATGCCAAGAAAAGCCATCTCGTCCCGACTCAGCGGATGGAGTATTTAGGGGTCATTCTGGACTCCGAACGGAACAGAGTATTTCTTCCAGAGAGGCGCAAGGCGGAGATCTCCGCCTATGTTGGCAAGGTTATCACTGTACGAACCTTGCAGGCCAGGGATTGTATGGTGCTGCTAGGGATGATGTCCTCATGTATCCCAGTGGTCCAGTGGGCACGCTGGCACATGCGGCAGTTCCAAACTTGTTTTCTGCGGCAGTGGAACCACGCGGCTTTGGGGCAAAAGATACTTCTGCCATCAGCAATGCGGAGCAGCTTATCCTGGGGGAAGGAATCCCTGTGTCTCTCCCAGGGGCTCCCTCTGGGGCTAGGTACCTGGGTCACCCTGACTACAGATGCCAGCCTCCAGGGCTGGGGAGCACACTGTGTGGGACATCAGATCCAGGGTGGATGGGAAGGCCTGGTGTCGGCGCAGTCCAACTGGCTCTGCGGGCTTTTCAACCTCTACTTCAGCACCAACAAGTCAAGATCATGATGGACAACAAGACGGCTGTCTCTTACATCAGAAGACAAGGCGGGACCAGGAGCCTGCCCCTGCTGTGTCTGTCAAACGAGATCTTCTCGTGGGCAGAGAAGAATGTTCAGGCCTTGACAGCAGCCTACCTACCGGGAGTAGACAACACACTGGTGGATCATCTGAGCAGAGTGTTCCCGAGCGACGGGGAGTGGGAAGTGAACGCCAGATACCTGACACCTGTGTTCCAGAAGTGGGGAACACCACTGATCGATCTTATGGCAACTCGACAGAATGCCAAGGTGCCGAGATTTGTGTCCAGGCTCAACTGTCACGAGGCGATAGCCCAGGATGCATTCTCCATCAGATGGGACTTCTCTCTGGCGTATCTTTTCCCTCCCCTACCGTTAGCACTCAAGGTACTGCTGAAGATTCAGCAGGACGGAGGGAGGATAATCCTAATCTTACCTTACTGGCCACGGAGGCTGTGGTTCCCGTTGTTACAACAGATGGCGGTGGTGCTTCCATGGTTCTTACCGGGCAAGGAGGACCTCCTGCTCCAGGGGCAATGGCGCCATCCCAATCCCGAGCGCTTGCACCTGGCAGCATGGCTGCTGAATCCTCGAGATGGCGGACCCAGGGTTTGTCAAGCCAGGTGATCAGCACCTTGTTGCAATCAAGGGGCCCGTCTACCAACGACACTTACCCCCGGATTTGGGAGAAATTTCTGTCATTCGCACAGCTGCATGGATTCCCGCCTTTACAAGCTCAGCTGGGAAATGTATAGAGTTTCCTACAATCAGCATTGGATATTGGATTGGCATACAATTCCTTGAGGGTCCAGATATCGGCTTTGTCAGCCTTTACAGGCATCAAGTGGGCAGACAACCCTCTTCTCAGGAGGTTTCTGAGGGCAGCCCTGAAGATGAGGCCTCCAAGGAGGGCACTCTTTCCATCCTGGGACCTGGACTTAGTCTTGAGGGCCTTGGCTGCTCCTCCTTATTATGTGTGTGTATATACATATATATATATATATATAAAAACATACATACACACATTACCATTATTTAAGAAAGGAAGGTTACCACAACCTGGTGTAGTACGTTTTATAACATGTGAAAACCATAAATAAATTATGCTGCACTCACGACGATACTTGTTACAACCATTGTGGAAATAATGTAGACAAAAGAAACGTCTTTGAAACTGTGCCATTCTGCTGTGAAATAATCTAAAGCCCGGGGAAGCAACTTGCAGGGAGCCTTAAACCTGATCCAGAGGGGAGAAGAGCAGAAAACAACGGCCATACGCTGATCGTGTAGATCAATATGAGCTTTTTATTAAAAGAGATAAAAATGCTCTTGCACTTAGTGGAGCAGTAAGACAGCTTGTCAGAATACTTTTTATCTTTAAAGGTCATTAAGTGGGGTCAGATGGTGTTGTCTTCGGGGTTTTAAACCATCCCATGGAGCAAAGGTCAGCAGCAGGAGGCTGAATACCAAATACACATATACTGGGAAAAAGTAAAGTCTCTGTGACAGGAGAGTTGTGGCTGAGCAGTGCTGGAATTGGGTTTCACAAGCTGCAACTCAAACTGCCTGTCATACAGGCGGAAGTATGGATGAGAGGGGTTGTAGGAAGGGCTGCACACCTCAACAGAGACTTTGACAGGTCATCAACTATCATTTATTCTACATATCATTTGTTCTACATCAATTCCCCCTCCTATGTATACTTTATAGTGCCCTCATCACTTACACAATTTATCTACCATAATGCAGTTAGTGACCCTCCTTCAGACTTTCAGTTTACAATCTGAGTAATCTGAGGGCTGTTGTAAAGAGAAAAAAAAAGGCAAAACCAATTTTCTGTTTTTGGACAGAGTGGAGAGGGTTTAGAAACCCGGTCAAGTTTTTATTGTGTCTATGTCTCCTTTGGGGAGATTCACCACCTCTTTTTGCCCTAGTGATAATTATCACCAAGAGTGAAAGTGAAAAAAACTCAACATTTTTAATTGTCAAGAAATCTTCCAGTGGGGACACTGTTTCTGATAACCCTGGTGACAACTAGGGTTTTCCCACACTCTGGAGGGATTCCTCTCACATCTTGTTGTGCCTGTGGGCAGAAAGTGAAGGGAAATCTCCCCATTGAGACACTGGTGGCAATCTCACAGGGGTTACGACTCTCCCTTAGACTTTCCAAATTAAAACAGTTTTGGATCTAGTTCTATTATAAGTGCAAAGGGATTTAAACTGCATATGGTTGCTTTTTTCCCACTGCCAACTACTTAATAGCACAGGAAGCTAGGAACCTCAAACCAGTAACTGTGGATTTATTTCTGAGGTTGGATATCTCTGTAATGTTAAATAGCATTATCTCTCTGCAGCTTTTTTTGCACTAGAGTTTGGCAGCTCCTATTTTTCTTAAATAACAACTCTGACATTTTGATTTAGTGTATTAAAACATCGCCACACAATTCCAAAAACACTCTTACAGCCTTAAACTTTATGTGTGTGTACATACACACACATTCACTATATTTGCCTCTCTAGCTTTTACATTCTTTGTGTGTGTGTGTGTGTGTGTGTATATAGTTAGGATAATAGATATTAGGAATTTAAAATATATAGTATATAAAATACATGTACTGTACATGTAATATAAATGCATTCATTAAGTTAAACTGGTTCAAGTTTTTTTATATGTTTACAGCTTAGAATTCAGAGGCTGTAGTTGGATCAGCGGTGCATTACAGCCAACCTGTTTCCATGGTAACAGGCACAGTTAACCCAGGTGCATTTTTCAAACCAGACAGGTTCACTTTGAACATAGTTTTGAAATAATAACCTGATAAAAATATGTTCTTTTCTCAGAAAATCAATTCTAAAGCTTTCTTTTATTAAGGTGGAATTGCATTTGTTTCTATTTTACTTAAATTATATTTTTGCAAAATATTAGTTATTTCTTTTTCTAAATAAAATCATTGACATCACATATTTATTTGCTAAGAATACTGCATAGATCTCTGATTTAACAAAGTAGCTTTAGTGTTTGCTGACATCTTTTAACGGTTTTAATGGTGATGTCATGTAATGTCATGTGATCATGCGGTGTTATTAAGTAATAATTAAAGCAGTTTAGATCTTTCAGTATTTTATGCATGAATATATTCTAGGTGTCAAATGGACAGTTCATTGGATGACACAGAGTGTTCCACATCAATCATTTAGAATAATTGAGACTGATTTCCTAAAGAGCTGAGAATTTTAATTATTTAAAAAAAAAGAGTGAATATTCACTTCAATTATCCAATCACATACAGAGAAATTAAATAATCAGGGGTTTGCTGTTCACATGATTTGTTAATTAAAGTGAATCTTCACTCTTTTTTTAAGTGAACATTTTTAAGGCCTTTAGTAAATTAGCCTCAATTACCTTTATATTACTAATTATACGCCAAGTGTAGACAATCAGCTAAAGTTAAGGGGAGGGTGAAAGTTGTTTAGCCCAGGGGATATTTGCAATCTGCCTAGAGTGCACTGAACTAGCCAGGGGTATTACCTGTGATTTAAGTGATCTAATAAGGACATTCTATCCCAGATAGCAAGTAATTGAGCTGCAAGTTTGAAACTTACTTGCTAAACTATTGCAGACTTGCCAAGCTTCACAATTTTGTTGCACAATTACAGCAAGACTGCATTGCAAGTCTCCAGACCAGGGAGCTTGCAGAGCTCTTGCTAAGACCTGCAAGGCTCTTGCTGTAGACTTGCCGAACAAATTTGCTACAAATTCAAAAAGTGTCAACTAGAACTTGTGCTGCAAGTGTTCTGCAAGTCTACAACTTGCCAGGAATGTGTGGAGCAAGTTAACAAGAATTACAATTTAACCCTGCCACAAGTTTGTGGCAAGTTATCCTTGCTATCTTGGATGCATGCTCTTGAAAGTCCTAACCTAATAGAGTAAGTAAAGTACTTCCTTATTTGGTAAATGATATCATTCTAATACACTGCATTCCCTATGACCACTATATCTTGCTTCCTGCTGACAAGACTTTCAGTTCATTGATTAAATTAATTAATTTGCTCAGCAGATAGAAGAACTGCAACAAACATTAACTTTCTGCAAATTGCTAAATCTGGTGAAAGTCCAGTTCAGATGAATCAATGAGCTCATCAATTTTCATATAATAGAAAGATGTTCTGCTGTTTGACAGAAGCTGTCAAAAGAAACTTATCCAGGAACTTTGAAAAAATTGCATGGATTTACATAGAAGTTGAAAGAGAACTATGAGGTAAGTGTTTTTAAGGGTCACAGGAGGACATATACTAACCTCCACCTGTGACTCAAAGCTCAGTATATCGCAAGCTACAGCTCGCGGTATACTGAGACTGCTGCAGCCGGGACAGATCTCGGCAATGCTGGCGAGATCCACCCAGCTTCGTGAGTGACAGCTGACTCTACCTATCTAGAGGCAGAGCCAGCTGTACCCACCCCTCCCCCATCCGTTCCTCCAGTCAGTGCTGGAGGATCGGAGCGGGGAGGGGGGATCCCTGCAGGGAGCCATAACTGACAGTCATGGCTCTCTGCAGCGAGATGATTGAGAAGTGAGCAAGCGACGGTATGTGTTGGCTCACTTCCCGATCTACTGAGCCAAAGTGTGACAGTTTCATTATCACACGTCGGCTCGAACTATGAGGATGAGTGATTTTCACTCACCTCACAGTTCTCCTTAAAGGAACAGCTAGTTCAGTTTAATTGCTGTCCATGGTCCTGATATGCTTACAATAATTAATTGTCCCTGTAAAGTTACCAAAGCAGTATTTTTTAAAATTGTTTTTACTTATATTTATTCTTAAAATAAAATGTTCCATCTTTTGAAAGAGACACTAATCAACCACACTAAGTGCACTTACAGGTGTCCAATGTGCAATAAGGGGACAAATGAGCCCTGGCTATATTGATACTAGCTAAAAGGAACTAGTATACTCAAATTACCAATAACTGATGTTTATGCATCACCAGTGCCCCAAATGGCAAAATAAAAGGGGGGGGGGGCGGTTATATGCAACTTATGTGCCTCTCTGGGGTAATAAGTTGTTATACCTCCTTACTGGACTGGACTGATTATTCTTTTGGACTCTTTACCTGTACATCATAGTTCAATTATAGCTTAATATGTAATTTTAAAAGTTGTTTCAGTTAGTTAAAGCTGCAGCTTTCATTTAAATAATACATTATTATCCTGCTATTAAGGACCTTGTTCAGGCACTTGATGGTTTGAAGTGCTCCTCATTCTGGCACCCTGCCACTCCTGGTGGAGACTACAAGTAGCTGTGCCAACACACCTTGCAGAGCCATAGTCCACTAAATACCCCTCAGGGTATATAGACAAATAAAACAAATACAGCAATAAGTGATTCATGACTATGCATTTGTGTGTGCAATCTTATCAATCAAACAAATTCACATTAGAACAATCCATAAGTTGAAGAAATTAAACTAAAACATTTTTAAAAGGAGATAATATGCTGTATAAATAATATGTCTCCACTGTGTGAAAAAAAAATGCTTTTCTGTGCAAATCTTCACAAATATTGCCAAAAACAAAGTGCTCTTCACCTCCACAACTCTATAGAAAACACACTCACCAGATGCCTAGGACCCCTTAATATTAAGAAGGTCTTAAGCACTTGATAAAAAAGTTGGTATTTAATGAAAGGACACCTCCAAGTTCATAGGATCCTTAGGGAGTAACAGTGGACAAATCATTTGTAAATGTACCTCACGAGCCCAACAATAAGAGACAATGGAAAAGTTATGCATACATAATGTCAAAATACCTTTCTTAAATTAAAAGCACATATAAAGATTTCACTTACATCTGCGTGTGCTATATCCTGCACCAAGGAATGTACAGTGAAGCCTTGTGGAGCTAGAAATACACCACCAGTTGCTTCCAACTTTCTCGTGCATGTAGCCTCGCAATTTACAGATGTGATTGTATCACACATACGTTGTCCCGGCCAACTAATTTCATCTGCCTGAATATCCTAAGAAGTGATGAAAGCAACATGTGAAGCAGAGCATCTGATATGCCCCAATTACATAAAGGTGTGGAGTTGAAGAGCACATTGCATTTAACACTATTTGTGAAGTTTAATTATTTGTTTAGTTTAACTTCTTACATTTATGGATTATTCTAATGTGACTTTGTTCGATTGATAAGATTGCATGCAAATTCATATTTATTAATCACTTATTGCTGTATTTGTTTTGTTTTGATGGACATTCATATTTTGTGAAAAAACAAGAATGCTGACTGGTCACTAAGAAATATTTTCTCCTGTTAAAAATGAATTTACCCTTTTGTTATGGATCTTTCCTTTAATGAATAATCTTAGTTTTCACTACTGAGATGTAAATGTTAATGTGGCAGCATTTAAGAGCAAGGGGAAGAGTCTAGACTCTAGACTGGCCACAACAGACTGGACACTTAGCCCTTAGCAAACATGGCTGCTAATCCTTGACCATGTGAGTAAATATTGCATTTGTTTGCCTTGCAATCTGCTTTGCATGCTTTTATTATATTCTTTTATTTGTGGTTGGTGTTAATATGTTTTACATAAACACAATCTTCATTAAATACCCTTTCTGGTTTCCTTTTTTCCAAATGATCGCTTCTTTTCTAGTAGACTATCTTTATAATAAAAGTCACCAAACTGTTGCTCAATGCAACTACTCACTAAAAATATGATTGTCATCCAGACAGAAAAACAAGTGATTCATATGTTCCCTGCACCTCCACTGTCAAAACTAAAATGCTGCTTTCATTTCATGCCCTCTGTTATTTGAAAGTCAATAGACTCACACCTTATATAATATTAGTATTGTTCAAACTGTCTTCCAAGCAGGATCTAAAGATTTTAATGAAGACAGATTGTGCTGCAGAGCCACTTAAGTCATCAAAGTAATTTGTGCCAATTAGTGCTGATTACATATGATGTATCAGTAAAGCACATTGACAGCTATAATCCAAAATGTTTAAGCCTATTATATGAAATTGAATAAGTGATTATTATTTTTCCTTGACCGCGCTATATAATGCTAAACTACCAATATGATAAACTTGTTTTTATGTAATATCAATCAATACATTTGGAGCCATTACATAGCAGTGTATTATGAAAAGTACTACCACCACTATTACAAATACTGCTACTGCTGTAAAACCATAGATAATAAAAATATTAAAGTGCTAGATCAATTCCAAGAGTAAACTGGTCAGTAAGCCTAATGACCTATGGGCCCATCTTTTACAAGTTTTTCTTTAGGAACTTAGTTGGTAATAAATGACCTGTAAATGTTACTTGAATGTGTCCAGCCCTTATGTTGAATGATTTACATAATCTTGGGGACAGAGTTTATTTCACATTTTGTTTCTTAGATATTTGTCTCTTTTCACTGTATAATCTACTTTACTTGTCTACAAAGCATGCAGTTTCAAAATGTATGCAGCCATAGGAAGACTGATAATACTGAATGGACAGAATAAACATATCAGAACTTACTGCTTAGACCACATTTCACTGACTTCACGAATGCATCCAGAACATCTTCAATGAGTACTTGTTCGGTTCATTTTTGTAATGTTTTGGATACAGTGGTGAGAAGTTATCACTTCTGTCAGGTTTGTTTCATTTTCTGTCTGTGCTTCTATTATGTAGTTTCACCTTTTCTTTTTGCCCTGGTGACCTCTGTTACCAGGACTGAAAGTGAGGGAAAATACAAAATTTGCATGAGAAAAGGAATAGAGGAGAAATCTTCCAATGAGAACACCTATTCCAGTGACAACTCCTTAAGAGGATATCCTTTCACTCACTGTGAAATGATACCCCCAGTGAAATGCAGACAGCAAAAAAAGGAAAATACTTGACAGGGGATTTAACCACTCCCTACTCTATCCAAAATGAAAATAACATGTTTTGATACTTTATTGCCAGCCCAAGCAGCTGCTTATTCTTGCCTTCCCTTTACTCCCCACAGCTATATTCACATGTAAGAGTAAAAAGAACAAGACCTGTGTAAAGGTGCCCATACACCTTATGAATATTGGCCGAATTTAATTTGCGATCGTGTTTTCGTCTGGGTGATCTCTGCTAAAGACCGATAATTGAACTGTGCGATGGTCGGGGCAGAATGGGGCCGCTGTACGAAAATCATACAACTGTTCGATCATCGGATGAAAATTTTCATTCGATGATTGCAAGGAGTATGGACACCTTTAGTTACAAGCCACCACTTGGAACAGGGTGGAGGACTCTCATTGCTCTTATATAACAGCACTGGGTGCAATCCCCAAACCCTAGCTCTGTAATGTGAACATGCTATTTGCTCTCCTATACCTAGAAATACTTTGTATCTAATTTTGCTTCTCTGGGTGAACAGATCGGTAGAAGAGTGAAGAAAAGGTGATTATAAGCACCTGTCTTACATGGGCAAAGCATAGATCCACTATAAGCACATTGTTATGTTTCCTAGTTGTTCACTGTTTGACTGCTCTTTCTCATCTGCAGTCTTCTTGCAGAATACAAAACTAGGAACTATTTCACAAGTCTGATAATGATCATTTTTTAAAACCTTTGTTAATCAGAAGCAACATAAATGTAGGTCATCTACATATGAATTGCCTCCATTTATATACAAAGCATTGTTATGTGTTCTTATTTGAACATAATGGATTCATTACCACGTCTCATATTTACATTTTGTACAGCAATCTGTGTTACTTGTAAAGGCAGAATGTGTTTTCTCTTCATAGGTAAGTGCACACTACCTGCAAACTGATCATAATTTAAGCAGAAGAAAACCATATTGTTATGTAATAACATGCATTAACTAATTTTCTTTTTAGCAGATGGGAATGCTTAGATTACTTTAAAAAGGTAGCCAAAACATTTTGCGATATACTTTCAGCTGGCTGCACTGATAACCGTGCCAGTGTCAGTGCCTCGTTTGCTTAGATGCACATTTTAAAGGGAAAAAACGACATGTAATTTTTTTTAAGTCTGGTAAATATTACATATTTTTATATGAATAATTTGTATTTAAAAATAAAGGCCAGCTGCTGGCACTCTAGTATTATTTTCAAATGTTTTTCAGGGTAAGTAACCCCGATTCACAAAGCTCAATAGCTCAAACTACAATTTAAGTCAAGCTTATAAGACTTGTATATACTCCCCTGCTTTCAGTCATCTTTATTTTCAGCCCATGGTAACTTAGCCTTCCTGCTATAATTTAAAAAAAAATAAAGGTAATCTTTGTTGATAATGTTGCCATTCTTTACTGTAGCCACCAATTACCAACAATGCACTTCCTGGCCTCTGAACTTGTCAGAGAACCAAGAAACCAGACAGAAACTTAAAATGCAGGTTTAAAATATAAAAGGTGTTTATTTAAAACAACAATAAACACAAATGCAAAAACAATGGAGAAAGTATAGGGCGTCGTCAGTTCCAAGCCAGAGGTCAGAAACCACAGCAGGTAGTCAGCCGAACCAGGTCAGGGAACATTGAGAGCAGGCTGAACAGAAACAAAGCCAGAGTCAGGAACCAGATCATCAGTCAGCCAGAGCTGGGGTCATACACAGAACAACAGGAACAACAGCAGCGCACTTGGCTGATTAAAACAAAGCAAGGGCGGAGGCTAGATGGACAAGCTGATGGGTAAATAGTGAGCTGGTGCTTGTGTCATCACTCTGAGAAAGGAATTTGCCAGAAGTTTTGCCAGTAGTACAGAATCATGATGTTAACTGGTTTGAGCATAAGAGGGCACCAAAGAGGAACAATGGTTTCAGAAACACTACACAAGCTATGCTGCCAGCAACTGGACAAGGGAGGGTAAGAAACTCTGACATAACTGAGGTCAGGTGACCCCTAGAAGGACCAATAATAGGGGTTTTCTGATGTGCCAGCCCTTTGTATACAAGTTAGTTCCCAGCAGCCTGTGTCTGTCAGTGTGTGTGGGGACTGGGAGTAGATGGGGACAGCTGACAGTGTTGTTTGCAGTGAATTGCAGTGTGGTGAATTACATAGCCTGTAACCCCCATACTCTCCACTTCCTCCTCTATCTCCAATTCCTTTCTTCATCATGGCCACTCTTTACCTACCCCTTTTCTGACATATATTCTTCTTCCGCTTTCTCTCATCTCTAGTGTTTTTCTATGTGCTGGATGTAGCACATTTGGATGAGAGTGCAATATTATTGCTTTTATTCGTGTTTTTTTTAAAATAAAACTGATTTTTTTTTTCTTTCATGACAATATTATGGACAACCTAGATCGTTGATATGTGGGAAGAATTTTTAGAGTGTTGATAACCCATCTGACTGGAGTTGAAGAGCATTGTGGAGAGTGTGAGAGAACGTTCTTTTTGACCTCTGGTAATTTACATGGTCATATAAACTCTGGTGAGTCTTTTGCAAGAAGGGGATGCACAGTGGTGGATTTGGAGCACTGGGAAATTTTTGGGAGAGTACTATTGAAGAAATATACAGGACATAATCCTTTATTCAGGGGAGGACTGTAGCGCTGTGTGAAATGTATTTGTGGCACTCTTGGGATTTCTTTACGAGATACACAAGTGGTGTAACAGACTTACCCGTCCGTTGCTCCAGGATCGGCGCAGGGTTCCTCTGCATCATCAGCAACGTCATCAGGCCCCTCCTTCACTGTCAGCTTAAATCAATTGTGTTTGAGCATGGGAGAAGACGCTGGGCAATACTCTTCCTACTTCTGCATGCTGAGACTTTACCTGAATCAAGCAGGCAGCTTATCCTCAAAGGCAACATTCCTCCTGTGCCACATCCTTGAATATCACCTTATTCCTTTGACGGATATAATTTCTTTCAACTTCTCTGAGACGAAATTGACTTTAACCTTGAATCACATCCGGGTGTCACTGTTGTAACTCTGCCCACACCATCTGGGACAATCTTGATTGCGTTAGCTGTCACACCACACAAGATTGCTAGCTTCCTGCGAAGGGACTCTGCAACAGGGCTACCTACAGACGGATTGTGTTATCAAAGAGACAGCCTGTGAAACATTTCCCAAACGCAAGTACTTACTATTTCTAAGCCTGGGTAGAAGCCTGAACTGTTTAAGTTGTATTGCTACACACTGCTTGGGGGTTAAGGTGCCCATACACTGCACGATTATCGTACGATAATCGTATGCAATCCTTTTTTTCGTACGATAATCGCGCAGTGTATGGGCAGTGTGCGACCGTGAATACTGTACGATCGTACGACGTTTGACTACCTAGCATGTTCGAAAACCTGTGGGTAATCGTACGATAATCGTTCAATGGGTAGAGTAATCGTTCGATGACAATCGCATCGTTCGTTCAGCGCATGCGTTAAACGAACAGACAAGCGGAAGGATAATGACGGCAGCTGGCTCCACTCGCAGCATCCACACCTCTGTTCTGGTACCCTCATGGACCACTCGCTCAGCCATTGCTGGGGCTACATGTTGAGTACAGATGCAATAACCAATTTGCACACAAAAATCCATATCTCCTCATGTAGCTGACACACATGCTGACCAGTCCCCATGTGCACCACACATGAGGATGCTAAAAGTAACCCCGTAATAATTACCATTAACCCCATCCAAGGCCCAAACATGCAAAATTAACAACATGTCCATACTCCTTTGGGACACCGTTGGATGAACGTCAAATTGTCAAGTACGCCCTACACATGTGTATGCTGTATGTCCCTGTCCATTGCACAGCTGCGACATGCATCAGGCAAACCACGCATTGCCCCAAGTAAACATACATGACAAACGCATGCACAGCAGCAGTCACGCAGAAAGACTGTGAAGTGGTAATGGCTGAAATGAGGACACTGACACAAGGCATACATGACAAAAATATTTATATATTATAAGCTCAAAATTTAAATCCAAGCCAAACAAGGGGGGATGGTAAACAGGGGCAGGGCAGTGCAAATGCCAACGTGGCACATGTGTAAAAACGGGGAGGTGAGTTGTCCTACAGTTTCATGACCTCGTCACTCACATCCTGGAGAGCCCGCCTCAACTCCACCATGTGCTCCATAACATCCTCCAGGACGGTACAACAGCGGCTAACAGCAGCGCAAACTCCACCCACTTGTGGTCGTCCCTGTTCTGCTGCAACATGACCTGTAATGTGATCATCAAATACAACACGCAATTACGCAATTATAAAACAGGACATACCAGATGGGAAAGTGGAGGATGGGCCTGCAACGCTCTCACTCCCCTCTGACGCAGCTTCCTCAAGTACCACTATCATGGAAAAAAGGCAATGGAAAGCGTAAGCATGCAGCGTATAATCATCTCATATGTCATTTTACATGTATTAAAGTCCACATACCAGAACATGAGCTCTCTGACAATGGACTCTTCTCCTCGCTGTCCACAAGGTCCACATTAACTGTAATGGAATCAACACATGGAGGTCATGAACATGTGAAGTACTCAGACCATGCCCTATGTAGTGATAAAACAGGGCATACCAGAAGAAGAGGACAAAGAGGAGTCCACAACCTCCACCACAACGTCAGCCTCCTCCACAACTGCAGCCTCCTCCACAACAGCTTGCTCCATGGCCACCTCAGAAGCACCCTCGCTGCCCTGGCTCCTACGCTCAACACTCCTCTGACCTTTAACATCCAAAAATACAATTGTTATATGAGGCATAAAGAACATGACATGTACATATATGTGTCACAGGTCTGGACATGATGCATAGAATGACACCTTGTCTTGTCCAGCTTTGCATGGACAGACATTAAAGTTGGATGAAACAAATACATCAGATGTATCAAACTACATTACACCACTGCATGCTCCACTACTCCTCTGAGACTAGGGCTGGATGGCCACATCCAACATATCTCCCATCATATGTGTACATGCAATAATAATGAAGCTCACACTTACCCCTACGGATCAACCTGTGGATCCTTGCAAGCTGGGCAGTCTCCCTCAACTTCAGGTCACACCATCTTTTTCTTAACTGGTCTTTGGACCTTGTGACCTTGAACTTGGCCTGCAAGCTCAGAACCACTTCATCCAGGATCCGGTCCTTCCTGATGTTCCTCTGCTCATATGTCCTGAGCTTGCAGTCGTAATCCTGCCGCTCCATTATGTCCACCAACTCCACCATTTCCTGTAAGGACATACAGGATGCCCTCTTGGGCCTGCTATCCTTCACCTTAGCAGCACTGGTCTTTGGCTGTGACCTTGATTGTCCCTCCATTTTGTCACTGTGGGTCAGTTGGTCCATTACGAAGCTGTAATCGTACGCACCTGTATAAAAGGGCGTGGCCACCGGGTATCCACCAGTACGATCGGGCATTCGTATTTCCGCATCTAGGGACGCCATACCTGTCCGAACAAACGATCGCTTGCTGCTTGGTATGTAGTGTTCCATAGCAAATCGTGTGCAATGCATGACAGGAGGGTATGTGTAGCAGACCATAGCACATTAAGTGACTCTATGGCATTAGACACTATAAGTAGACCTTGAGGTGTTTCATATGTGGGGCACAGATCAACACTATTGCCATTGCCTAACATGTGCTTCACATGCATTTGTCCCAAGCTATGTTTGGAAAGGAGCAGGATGTGGCTGACAAATGGGCCTACTGCAGTGTGTCACACATGGGCAACATTGGAATGAGCACCATGTTCATAACACTAGCATGAAGGACAGGGCCTGGTTGAGGCAGGTGTATGTTATGTGTTTACAATGTGCCTGGCACATGTGTGTTTTTATCATACTGCACCATAAGTATGTGTTTCATTATTGATTATATGTCACTGCCCATTACCACATGTCCAAGATGCATTTAAACCATTGGGGTACACATAGTCCTACAATGTGTATGTGTGTGATTTGTTGTTTGCTTGGCCAGGGTGCGGATTTGACACCCACGAATCATTCCGTCTCTCAAGTCCACAGGTATTATGACAGAGCGATTCACTCATCCTGAATTCCTGAGCCAATTCATTGATCTATATCGCGAACTACCATGTCTGTGGAGAGTGCAGAGCAAGGATTATTGTAATCGCTCCAAGCGAACGGAGGCTTATATGAAACTTGTTGAATTATGTAAGACCATCTCGCCATGTGCAGACCTGAATTATGTGAAACTGAAGATAGCTAATCTACGGACAGTCTATAGGAAAGAGCAGAAGAAAGTTAGCTTTTCCCACAGGCTTAATTAAATCTTTTTCACAACAAAATAAGACATGCATTAAATCAACAATAGACTTTTTCTCAATTAATTCTGAACACAGGTGCAAACTACATGCGTCCCTGCCATTCCACTGCACCAGGGCCATTGAAATACTGCAAGTATGTCACCCTGTTCTGTCGTGCGGACGTGTTTGGCAGACATGCATGCATGGGTCCCAAACCATCAAGGGCTACCACATCATGCCTCCACTCCCCTGGCTGTATGATGCCACTCACAACATCCTCCTGGTCTAGGATGTGTGTGGGCATGTAGGAGTTGCCCTGACGCCTTAGGAAATTATGAAGGGTGCAGCAGCAGTAAACCAATATATCAATTTTGGGTAGACCCATGTTGATGGGAGTGTGGAGAATGCGGAATCGGTTCACCATTATCCCAAACGCATTCTCCACCACTCTGCGTGCCCGTGATAACCGATAGTTATATATGCGCTGCTGTGCTGTCAGACCGCGCATGGGGAAGGGCTTGAGTAGGTGATCGCCAAGGGCAAAAGCTTCATCAGCAACAAAAACAAAATTCATCCCATCTACGGTTTCCTCATTGTTTGGTAGGTTGAGGGAACCATTCTGTAGACGCATGTGGAAATCACACCGCTCCATCACACCACCATCGGAGTGTCTTCCATTCCTGCCAATGTCCACATACAGGAATTCATATGTAGCATTAACCACTGCCAGTAGGATAATGCTAAAGTACCCTTTGTAATTGAAGTACAATGAACCTGAGTTGGCAGGACGTGTGATGCGGACGTGTTTCCCATCGATAGCACCTCCGCAGTTGGGGAAATTCCACAGATCGTTGAATTGTTTGCCAATCCGCTGCCATTCAGCTGCATCTGTGGGGAACTGAGAGTGAAATGTAATTAGCTATGTGACACTTTAGAAAACATGCGTTATGCTGACATATTCTGTGTACTTTCTCTGCACAGGACAGTGTATGCACACAGGAGAGTTTACCAGGACCCTCTACTGCCCCACTACCTCCCAGGAGGCCACGCAAGAGGCCAGCTACTGACCGGGCAATAGAGCAGTTCCTCACAAAGGCGTCAGCGGCCCTGAAATCCCACTGAAAATAGAGCTATAAATAATAGACATAGAGACTTGGCAAGTCATTTCTTCAAGACATCTGTGCAGACTGCTCAGTGTAGTAGTGACAATCGCATGCTAGTAAATGCAAGTCCAATAGATGCTATTAATCTCTACAGGGGGTACAGGCTGCTATCCTGTATAATCATGCATGAAATAGTATGCTTGCTTGCAACCAGATTAAAATGAGCATATTGATAAGAGGACATTAAATAACACTTGCTCATGTATCTTTTTTTGAAAATTAGGATTATTAGACTTATTTTGAAAGAATCCTCTGCACACTGCTATAGACCTGAAGGAGGACCTTGCATAAAAATGAAAGCCACAAAAATCCAACATAAAAAACATAAATTACAAAAAAGACATTAGGAGAAAAAAAAGAAAATGTTATTTATCTTATTTTTATTTTTACAAACTTTATGTGGAGTGTACAATGTGTACACTCCATTCTGGTCCCTGCATGGCAGCCACACCTCATCATTCTATATGCTATACTGTATGTTCCCTATTTCACACTACCCCATTCTATATGCCATGTTGTACGGTATGTTCCCTATTCCACATAGCCTCATTGTATATGCCATGTTGTACATTCCCCATTCTACACTGCCCAATTCTATATGCTACAGTTACATAGTTACATAGAATTTGAGGTTGAATAAAGACACGTGTCCATTAAGTTCAACCCATGTGTGTGTGAGTGAGTGTCTGTGTGTACCAGTCATTAAGAGTACTGGTACCCCTGTATGTGATGTTCTCAAAGGAAAGCATCCAAATGATTCTTATGAATCAATACTCTCTGCTAGCTTTGTTTGCTGCAACCTGGCATTGCATGCTATTGTTTACTCTGCAGTCAACTATGACCAGGGGCTGTCCGCCCCTGACTATGACTCCCAATTTTTTTCCCACTCTTGACTTCCCCAGTTGAACTTCCATAAATGTGTAGTCTGCATGTCTGTTTTTAATGCCAAAAATAAATTACTTTACATTTTTGCCCACACCCCTATTTTATCCAGGGCCTCCTGTAATGTTGTTATCACTAATCTCCTGTTTATTATGCCGACAATTTTTGTATCATTAGCAAACATAGAAACATACCTGTCAACCCCTCCCCCAATGCCATTAATAAAACAGGCTAAACACTATTGGGCCTAGCACAGAACTCTGGGGCACGCCACATGAAGTATTTATTTATAAATGCTCTCTGGACATGTTCCTGTAGCCAGTTCTCTATCCATCTATACATCATTTCCTCAAAGCCTCAATTAATTGTTTATGTGGTAACTTATCAAAAGCTTTTGCAAAATTCAGGTACACTACATCCCCTGGCTTTCCTCAATCTAGATTGCTATTCACCTCCTCATAAAATATTTGTAGGTTGGTCTTATAAGAGTGGACTTATTATACCATTAACATGGCCAAAAACTTGTAAATAGTCCATGCTGTATGTTCCCTATTCCACAACACCTCATTCTATATGCCATGCTTTACATTCTATGTTCCACACCACCTCACTCTATATATCATGCTGTATGTTCTCTATTCCACACTGCCTCTTTCCATATGCCATTTTGTACGCTCCCTATTCCATACCACCATATTTCTAATTTAATATGCCATGCTCTACATTGCGACCCACTTTTGGGTCGCGACCCATGAGTTGAGAACCACTGATCTAGTCAATGCTGAGTCATCTATACACCTTGTTGTGCATGTGACATTCCACACTGCCTCATTCTGTACACTGTGCTGTACATTCCTTATTCCACACCACATGTGCTGTATATTCCTTATTCCACACCGACCTTTCAGGCCCAGCAGCTCTAGTATGTATGTGTGTGTGTGGGTGCACAAGAACTGAGGTGTCAGAAGTTTGTACAAGGTTGCAATTTCAATGTTTTCCATAAAGCGACAAGTGTGAATAAAGTTTCGGTTATTTGATGTTCAGTGAACCCAGTAGGAAGTTCATTGTGAGTGTCTGACCAATTTGTTCCACAAAAGCACGAGCAAGGTGAAACTTTTTTTGAGTGAAGAGAGGATCACAAATGAATTAGAGATTGTTTTTGACAAAGTCTTATTTGTGTAAGGAGTCCACTTCACATGACGTTTGACTACGGCTGACAGGACCTGAAGTGTGCCATGGTCCGGGCGGACAGTAATGCCAATAAGGGGCATACTCTGATAGTGTGAAGCGTGAAATAAGGTGAACTCCTGACTGAAGAAAACAAGGGATGGGTGGGAGGGTTGCTTGGAAGACCTCCCGTCCCCATCAGACAGATCGGCGCTGCTTAAGAGGGGTAAGGAGGCGCAGACCCCTCCCACAAATTCAGGCTAACATGTTAGCCTTCCAACATGTTATGATAATAAAGTATCTTATCTTACACACCTAATAACTGTAACTGCTGGATAGGTTGGTTTCATTAAAGTTATATATTGCTCCAGATATTTAAGATATCTTTCTTAAATACAATGTAATGTTTACTTCCACAAACTACTGTTTTTATCTTGATTACAGTGTTGCTGGTTTGCTCCATCCTTTTTAGCCACTTCCTGCCTACATACCTGCACTCCAGAGACAGCTGTACATCAGTGTTTAGAGCAGGCTTCCTGATAGTGACTATTAGGTATGAGTGAATTCACCAAAGTTCGGTTCACAGAGGTTTGGCAAACCCAACAATACGTCTGTAAACCCAAATTAATTGCCAAAACCTACAGAAGTCTTTTGGGGTCACATCTTACTATTTTCTGGTCCTATTTAAGTCTAATTTGCAAACTAATCTGTAAAAGTGCATGAGGTCACTGCCATAGGAGACATGTTTAATGCAAAAAAATACCATTCAGCAGGGAGTGGGTGTTCTATTGTGGCTTAAAGGGCAACAAAATACACAAATTCTTCAAATAAAATGCTTGCGGATATGAGGTTAAAAAGTAGTACAATGTAGTCCTTGAAAAGTGACATGTATTGTTTACATGCAGTGTTCATGGAATTGTCATTTAGGACCAGTAGCACTACTGCTGCTAAATGGCTGAGCTGCTATATGACAGATCATCAGCTACCCTCTGCTTGTATACAAACTGGCTGGAGATTCCGGGTGATCAAGGACCCAATAGTAGTAGTGTAGTGGAAGTAATGTAATGACTATAGTTGGTGGAATTATGTCATCCAAGATCCCTGGCTGTTTTTTGACACATGGCAATTGGCCAGGAATCTGTCATTTTGTGATGGGAGTGCAGTGTGTGAACATTGTCAGGTGGTGGGTGTTGTGGAAGTGGGTTTCCATGGTTGGCAAGGATTTACATTGATGGATGACACGATTGATGTTGGATTTACATAATTGTCATCAGAGGACATTGTTTTCATGGTGCGTGGTTGTTTTTATTTACTTTTAACTTTTTTAGTTAGAATAACAAAGCAGGTTGTTTACCACGACAGTAGAAGTGATTTTTTCTGAAGATATGGGTAAACAACGCAATTTAACAGCCTTTGAACGTGGGATGATTGTTGGCGCTCGCGCCATGTAGCGAGTATCAGCAAAACAGCAGAATTTGTTAAATGTTCAAGAGCAGCTGTTGTTAAAGTGTTTAAAGACTGGACTGTCAGCCGAAAATCTGGGTCTGAACATGTGAATTGTGGCCGTCAGCGACTAGTCAATGTTAGGGCAGAACGGAGAGTGACAAGACTGGTACAAGACAACAGAAGGGCAACAGTGCAGTGTCAGATTCCTCGCATCACCTTTTAACATCTCGTGGAGTCACGAGGTGGCCCAACGAAGTCATCTCATGGACTCATCTCGTGGCCCAACGAAGTACTGATAGGGTGGTAAAACACAAAAGATAAAGCGCACTCCTGTGGGGTGGGCAGGCTTCAATCGGGTGGCTGTTGTGTGTAGGTGTGCAAATCTCCTCGTTACAGGGAGAGGACCATGTCTATTAGAAACCACAAAACAAAAGCAACAAACTATCTGTAATACCTCTAATGATCGCTATGGAACTCAGCTGCGGATGACACCCTGGACAAGTCCCACACTTTATGTTTTTGGATGTTTAGTTCACATGAAAGAAGTATCAGTCAATAGTTTTGAAAGGAACTAGATCCGCTATGGAAACTTATATCACAGAAGTAACAGTCAATAGTTGCAAATACGGATGTCCCGATGCCACTTTTTCAGGCCCAAGTACAAGTACAAGTACATCCCCTCATGTACTTGCCGATACCATCCACCGGAGCAGCAGTGAAGCGACGCTCGGCGAGGTAAGTAAGAAGGAAAAAAAAAAAACATAGCGCAAGCTTCGGCGCTAGGCTTCGGGGCATTTTGACAAGTACAAGTACTTGTCAAAATGCCATGTATCGGGCCCGATTCCGATGCTAGCATCGGTATCGGGGCATCCCTAGTTGCAAATGGAATTAGATCCACTATGGTAACTTGTATCACAGAAATAGCAGTCAATAGTTGTGAATGGAAGTAGTTCCACTAAGGTAACTTTGTAATGTTTTAACTTCACATCACAGAAGTAACAGTAAATAGGTTGCAAATGGAATGGATCAGCTAGGATAACTGGAATACTTGCTGTTAGCTGTGCAATCGAGATCTCAGGCTGAAATAGGAGACTTCAATGGGATGCACTGGAACCTGGAAGCAATAGCTGGTTTCCTTGGTTATTAGTTTGAATGGTTGAGGCAGGGTTCAGGCTGTTCAGGACACAGGGAATTCCACAGAACAGGTGGGTAATCCTTAGAGAGAGGTGAGAGGATTTTAGCCCATATGGAGGCACGGAGGTTCAGAGAGCTTGTCTGACATCCACATACATTGCAGGTACGCCGGACAAGTGAAGATTTGCGGCTTAAGCGGAGGAGGGGCGTGATGTCAGCAGACTAGGGGCGGAGCCACCCTCCGTGTCCTGGATCATGGAGAGGTGAGTTTGGTAGATCTTTTACACAATCCTCCCTGCACTGTGCCGATATTCTGCTTCCCTCAGCATCCCCTGTGTAACCTTTGATCCCAGGTTGATCCCAAGAACTACTAGGATTGGTGCGGTTGCAGCTGTGACCACCTCTGTCCTGAAATCATTAGTCTGTATTGTTTTAGAAAAACTGTCACAGTAGTTGGTATCTGTGAGTACTTGGACAAGTATTAGTACTAGGTCTGGAAAAAATTTCATCAGTGCATCCCAAATATATATAACAAACTGTCATGTTGATTAGTATTGCTTCTGACCTGAAGAAGAGAGGTTCATACATTAAAACTGGGATGCGCAAATCCCTGAAGCCAATGCACCTTAATAATGACAGCTGCCTTCCTAACTTTAGTTTTTTTCTCTAGTCTAGTCTTTCAATAGAGCTGGAAAAGTATCAGTACTTGTACAACCCCAATTCCAAAAAAGTTGAGACGCTGTGTAAAATCTTCATAAAAACAGATACCAACCACTGTGACAGTTTTTGTAAAACACCCAGAGCATGATAAAGTAAGTATGTAAAGAAATATGGTTGGGGATCCTGGGTGACATCATTGATCAAATATGCACATTTTTTTATCCTTTCACCGAACTGTGAATAGGCTGGGTTCAGGTTGAACTCATGATCCACTCAAACCTGAAGCTCATCCCTAGTGACATTGGTGGGTTTTACTTTTGCAGTGTGTATTGACATGGCTGCTTGTAGACTCGATCAGTGACATATGTGACAAATGGCCATGCAGAAGTCCAACTGGGAGACAGTTGGCACCCCATAACGGAAAAACCCTAAACAAGATTTAAAAAGATTGAAATCAAATGCCATAAACGTGTTAAAGCTATATGAGATTTTAAGTAATTGGGTGTATATGTGTTTTAAAGCTTCTCACCTTCCCATCCCAAACCTTTTCATTAGGACAGTTCTGATTACATGCCATGGAAAGCAATTGTGCCCACTATCTGATATGTCTATCTGCATGTCTATCGGCATGAAGTATTAAGTGCATTGCTGTACAGTTGTACTTTCTTTTTGTCTACACAATAAAAATGTTGTTTTACAAAAAAAAAAAAGACAGTTCTGATTTAACTATATACTATTGCAACCTACTGAAGCAACTCTTCATTAGGCATGGTATAACTCTCTGATTAGTCAATAAAAGGTATCACTTCATTTCTATATTATCCTGCTTATGTCAGCGATGACTGCGATATCTGTTTTTACATATTTTTTTAGAAATTATGAACAATGACAAAACAAACATTGATTTACTGCGAATGCTATTTATTTTTTATAAATGTCACAGCGTAAAGTCATATTGTACATGCCACAAAGCAGCTCTCTTTTCTCCTTTGTGTGTATTAAGCACAAGTAAACATTGCCGTTTTCACCTTCCCCTGGAACACATGTTTTGTGCAGCACAGCTAGGGAAGTTGTTCTGTTTCTCACCATTAAACCTTTTCATATAGATGCTGCTGTTGTGATCCATCTAAGATGCCTGTAGGGATCTCTACAAGCGTTTTGAAAGATTAATGAATTAGCAATGTTTTTTTATGATAGCATTTCAAAAGAAAAAGCACGCATGCATAATTGGGTTATTTCTGCAGGCTGAGTTTTGAGTTGCTTGCCAAGACGAATAACCAAATAACTTTATATTGCTTGAAGTTTAAAAGTTTTGTGCCAAAAATGCCACTGGAGGGCCAATATATCCATATAATGCCTTTGCAGTTCATAAAGTTCATAAAAAACCAAGTCAAGTTTTTTTATATACTAAAGAAAAGTGCTATGTACAAAGTGCAGTGAACAACGAATGTAAATAGGTAATGATTAGACATGTGCAGGGCAAAAAAAATTGTTTTCGGACATTTGTTTCCAGAGGAAACATATGAAAACGAAAAACGTTTTCATTCATTTCGACAAGGGAACACATTTTTATGTTGTTTTGGATTGAGAGGCAACGAACCTCCAAATCCGAAACCGCACACTGAAACTGCAGAACAAACAGCGGCCATATCGGCCACTGGCGCATTCTGCTCATGCGCACCACCATCTTGGAGTGTATCTTGTTATACAGCAAGATGGTGGCGGCCGCATGTTTGAGCGCCGCCATCTTGGTGTATACCAAAATATCATCCAAGATGGCGGCGCTCTTGCGCAGAAAGCGCTGGCAGCCGATATAGCCACCGCTCGTTCAGCGAGTGATGTCACCGTCAAGTAACGTCATATGCTCCGCCTCCTAAATATAATTTGCATACATTCGGGCATGTAATAAATTCGTTATTTCGGAGTCGGACAAATCAACTGAATTTTGTTGATTTGCAGGTTCATCCGAATGCACATGTCTGGTAATGATAATTTATTGGTCTGAGTTCTGTTATAGGCTACTGCACCTTACACTTTACCACTGCTAGTTGCACTGCTTTACTGAACTTCTTGTTTTTTATAACTCCAAACCAGGTTGCAGGGTTTCAGTTTGCACCACATGGCACTAAAAAAGATATAAGGATGGCATATGAAGCATGATCATGGCCAAATGCTACATGCTTGTGGTCAGAATGCCACTTTTAACTGTCTCAAGTAGTCAGCAAATCCTACCTCTGTACAGACACTGCCAGGCACCCAGCAATCCCCATACCATGGAGAGCATGGATAACCCCCATACCACACAGCACATCTTATGGCACGAAACATATTTCTGGCCCAACAGCTCCTCCCATGTCAGCATCCTGCCACAAATATCATGGCCACACCATAGCAGTGCAATACAGCCCCCTCACTCATTAAAAATGTGAAGATTCTCCCAAAAATCAAAAGAAAAGAAAGAGATAAAAGGGGAGAGTGCCATGCGAGAGATCAGAATAAGTAGTAGTTTCAACAAATGGTTCAAGATTTTAGAAGATCAGTGTAAGATACAATGCATGTACTCACATCTGTAAAGTCTCCTTGCAGACATGGTAGATGGTTACTCTTGATCTTTTTTGGGTATTCTGGAAGATCATATACTTGGCAGTGTTGAGATCCCAATGTATTATGAAGTGGGAAATTACAGCCCCAAAAAGAAGGAAGGTCAGCAGAGGTTCCAGTGACAACGAAACATGTTGAGGTATGCTCATTAGAAAGTAAGTATTAATTTATCATAAAACAGTTACAAACAGCATCAATGTACTTCATGGCTCAAGGATTGCCAGTTCTTTAGGATGGGTGTACAAAACACTTTTAGGGTGCCTGTTCTGTGCATGCTGTGGCATCCTGAGGAGTTTGGCCACTGTGCATGATAAATACTTACATTTTGAAAAGAATATCTTAAATTCTTTTACTATACCATGGGCACATCTGCTGATCCCATCTCCTGTTTTGGGACCAAAACCTCTGACTCCCTTATTCATTACTTGCTTTGAAACCTAACCCACCCCCTCAACTCCATAGGGACAAAAACTGTACCAAAAAGAACCCTGGATATATGTACACAGACTAGCAACTCTCCTGCTTCCAAATTTAATATAATTAACCACTTGCCATCTGCCCCTTCTAAATACAGAGGTGGACAGCCACCTCTTCCCAGCACGTGGATGTACATGTACATGATTCTTTTTCTGCTAGGTGGGGCACACACGTGAGCAGAATCCCGCTGGAAATGTACATAGCCAGTACCGGCTGTTACATACAAGCATTCGGCCGGCTCTACAGTCGGCTGATTGCATATATATGGCAACAAGCAGTGTGCGCCCTCCCCTCCGCTGCCGTGCCCCACCTCAGCAGCCGTTCTACCCTCCTCCACCGCTGCTACCGGTTATACCAGGCTCCACTGACCCCCCTGAGGACCCAGGACTGGCACATCGGATGGGTAATCTGTAAATGAAGGAGATATCAGCATTCTCCCACTGCTGATCTGTGGGAGAATTCTATAGCCAGAAAAGAAGCTGGTCTAAGATCTCTGCTACATTGCTTCTATGGGAGTCCCAAGGTGACATTAAGGATCTTAGAGACCCCTGATGTCTCCATAAAGAGGACCTGTCACTGTATATTTGGCATAACATGGGGGGCTTGTTAGCCCGCTATGTGACAGCAATAAAGTTAAGTGTAAAAAAAGTTGAAAAAATATTAAAATCTCATATTAAAAAAATATTTAAAAAAATGTAAGTTCCCCGCCCCCACGCCACATATAAACATAAATATGTGTCGGGTGTGCCTACGCACGAAAACAATTATGCCACACGTTACATATCTCCATGAACATGGGAGTGTAAGCAATATTTCTAGGGCCATCAGTCACTGTTAACAGCAGTAATGAGCAGTAAAAGTTTTTTGAAAGCATTGCCTATGGCCAGTTTTAGTCACAGTAGTTTTTTGCCATTTCGCAGGTGCACGCAATATTAAACCTTGACATGTTTGGTGTCTATTTACCTGATGTGACCCCATCTTTTATATTTTACCAAAAAAATGGGTACAACATAATGTAGGGAAAACTGTTTTTTTTTCAACATTTTCAGAACTTTTTCCATAGTATAGTAAAAAATAAAAACCCCAGTGGTGATTAAATACCACCAAAAGAAAGCTCTATCTATTCCTAGAAAATTATATACAATTAATTTCAGTACAGCGAAGGAATAAATGTCAGTCAAAATACCACAGAGCTGAATACTGAAAAATGGCCTGGACAGGAAGGGGGTTTAACGCCCCGGGTCAACAAGTGGTTAAAAAAATAAAGATCAGAGAATTGAAATCACTTCTTTTAGATTATTTCTCACCTTAGTTTTACTCATGTCCGAACACAGCTCTCACAGTTCTTTTTCACTGGGGTGTGAATTTTGTAAAGATCTGCTGGGGGATACTAATACTGGAAACTCATTTTAAAAATGAGGGTAACTGCCTTGTTTTTTATTAGGTCTAGACAATGGTGGGCATTCAAAAATTACTATGTAATCAGTACACCCGCTGAGGCGGATCAAGTAGTCAATTAGCTCTAAAGGTGCCCATACACTGCATGATTCTCATACGAGAATCGTGCAGTGTATGGAAGGCGTGCGACCGTTTCTACTGTACGGTCGCACGTCTTCCGTCGAACAAGCAGGCTGGAAAACCCGCCGGGGATCGTATGATTCTTGGCGAGTTAGTGGCCTGCTTGTTCGACAACTGCCGAACGGGCCGGTGTGCGCACGCGCACACTGCCTGTTTGCAGTCATCGGAAGCCGGCCCTCATTGCAGTCATCGCAAGCCCGCCCCTCAGGATGCCTGTCCAAGATGGGCAGATCGTACATTTTTTTAAGTACTTTACAACCCTAGCAAGACCAAAGTCTTGTGAGGGTTGTAAAGTGTATGGACACCTTTACTGAAGCTTCCTTTGTGATATCATTTCAACACACATCAAAGTGTTAAGGTGCCCATACACCTTACAATTATCTGCAGATTTTATGTGGCCAGATGGAAAAAGTGCAACAGATTGGCCCAGGTGGAGATTACTCCGTCCACACAGTTAAGTGTAGATGGAGGAATCTGTTGCACCTTTTCCACCTAACCACAGCAAATCTGCAGATAATTGTAAGGTGTATGGCCAGCTTTAGATCTGGATGAAAATAAAAAAAAGCTGGTTGCTGATAAATGAGAGAATTAGCTGATGTCACAGAGAAAGTTTCAGTAAAGGTGCCCATACACTGCACGATTCTCATACGATCGCGGGATTTCCTTTTTTCCTTTCCTTGGTTCTATATCTATATACATGGGGGTCTATTCACAAAGCTGCCGAAGGATCTGGCCGTAGCTTCGGCTGATCCTTCGGCTAGCTTCGGCACCAGGACCCCTTCGGTTCAGGAGAACCGAGGGGGTGCTGTACGGCTATTCACAATAGCCCGTACAGCTCCCGATCACGGCCGAGCGGCTCAGTCGAGCGCTGAGCCGTGCTGAAAGACGAAGCTTTTATTATTTCTATTGCAATAGCCAATAGTAAACTAGCATTGTACCCGCCCTCTTTTGCAGTTCCCCACCAGGTCCACCAGCAGAGGGCGGGAACAATGCTATATATATAGCTCTGTATATATATATATCTGTGTATATATCTCTCTGTATATATATCTCTCTGTGTATATATCTCTGTATATATATATCTATATATATCTGTATATCTCTCTCTGTATATATCTCTCTGTATATATCTCTCTGTATATATCTCTCTGTATATATCTCTCTGTATATATATATATCTCTCTTTATATATCTCTCTGTATATATCTCTCTGTATATATCTCTCTGTATATATCTCTCTGTATATATATATATATATCTGTATATATCTCTCTCTGTATATCTCTCTCTGTATATCTCTCTCTGTATATCTCTCTCTGTATATCTCTCATCAGTCTCCTTCAACACACTACACAGGGCCGCGGTGTCAGCAGCCTTATATAGTGTGCTGCAGGGACTTAGCTGTGAGACATGATTGGGCAGAGTCATCGTGACTTTGCCCAATCATGGCTCTATGTTTGTACTGAGCCCTGATTGGCACAGTCTTGCACCTGACCTATGGTCAGGTGCAAGACTGTAGCCAATTACCGTTTCGGATGGCGCAGTGCATTGTGGGATGTCCCCCGGTCGAACAAACCGCGGGCATCCCATAATGTTCAGTGTTCGGCGAACGCTCGAACATGCTATGTTTGAGTCGAACATAGGTTCGACTCGAACGCGAAGCTCATCCCTAGTCCTTAGTCTACTAAAAATCTTTTTTTTTTCCTCAGATAAGGAGGATTCCCATGAATCCCTGTCCTGACAGCAAGGGAGAATCTTCCTATTAGGTAAACAGGGGTAAAGCAAAAAAAGAGCACCAAACCAATTGTAAAGAGACAGAGTTATGATTATTTAATTATAAAATGTCAGAATGACAAGCCAATGAGTTATGGAGGTTTTAATAGCCCCTATTCATCAGGGTTTATAATTGTTTGTAAAAATCTGAATGGTTTCAAGCTTTATTTTGTTAAAAATAAACATTCAAATCTCAAGTTTAGAAGCAGACTGCACCAGCTTATTGCAAACTTCCCCCACTGGAGAGATTTTCTATTACTTCAGCTAACACAAAAAGCAATACAAGCCTTAGAGACTCAACCCCTTCCCTGCAGTATCCAAAACAAACAAAACAAATTGGCTGGAGATGGGCTTTAATATGAACCTGTGGCTAGTCTATCAACATTCAATTATATACATATTCTTAGCAAACAGTAAATAAGATTGAAAACAAGCTCCTGCTGACCTCTGTAGCTGCAGGTATTGTGCAGCAATGCATCCTTAAAAGGGACACACCATCATATTTCCTATGAGGAGAAATTGCTTCACAGTGACTTCAGTAACAGAAGTCAGTGAGGATTCTAATAGATCATATGCCACTTGTTAGGAATATGTAAATATTTTAATATCTGTAACCTAGCCACAGTTCAACTTTAAAAAAAAAAAAAGTACTTTTAAAGTATAAACAAAGTATGGAAAGAGTAGCGTGGAGGCTGACAGTAGTAAATTCCTGGATAACCCCATGATGTAAATTAAAGTAATGGGGAACAGAGGCACGGCCCATCTAATAAAGACATTAGGGGACAAACCTTTAAAACCGAAGAGGTATTGGTATGTCAAAAATAATGTTTAGGACTTTTCTCAAGAGTAGCACAAATAATCTGTTAACATATGTACTTTGCTTGATAAAGTTTTTCTAAGAATTATAGCTTCTTGGGGTGAAACATCAACATTTAATTAAAGCTCAGACACGTTTATATCTTTGTCTAGGATTTATGCTTGCAGGAATGATAAAGCATACCTTTTTATGTAAATGTGGATATCTTGAAATTATAAACATGAAACAGCATTTAGTCCTTTAGTTTCAAATGTTTTATTGGATTATGTTATTTCAATTCTGAATGTTCCCCATCTGCAGAGGTTGTTGTGTACCATGCAAAAAGAAAGCTGGATTTTAGAATGTGAATCATATAGATAGATATTTTGGGATTATGTTTAATAAACCTTCATATCCAACCACAGATACCTTTTCCTGAATGAAATGCTCTAACCTCAAACATCAACACAACAAAGGAGATCTGTAATTATAAATTTGACAGGCTACCTAGATGTATGCCGGATTTGAAAGCCTTGAACCTGGCTTAAAGCCATCATGCAATTCAATTAATTTGATGTTCCTATCCCTGCCAAATGTAGTGTATGGTATGCTTCAGTAGAGATCTAAGCAGGTACATTTTTACTAAAAAGAGTACAGTATGTCAGCGGACTTCTTCATGTTCATATTGTCCCTGAATTAAACTACATGTGAGCTCACTCAGTAAAAATTTAATACAAACGTTAACTTCTTAATGTAATCTTAATGTTTAAATCATACGCTTTCATTCAAATAATACCTGCTGATCCTACCATGAAGATCCTTATGTAGGTTCTTCCTGTTATAGTTATTACAATAAGACTGGATGCATGTGCCAAGGTGATGGGCCCCACACATACAAATATATAGATTATTTTAGGATTATGTCCAAGATAAAAAAAAATGGCTTTTTCTCATTATAATGATTACTCGCTACAGCAGATGTATGTCTGGTGGTACTGAGACAGGAAACATGGCCCACAATATTGAGGATGTGTGGCTGTTGGTTCTGGCCCTGCACCGGTATCCCTCTTCGGTCCCCACTTGATTTTGTCCTATCTGGCCCGTGCCTTAGTATGTGGATATTGAAACCTCCCCCATGAAAAGCATTGCATGAAATGCAATTGAAATTGGGCCTAAATGGATTTTGTAACAGCAAATTCTGTAATTTATGTGAACTGCAGATCATGGATGTGACATTTATAATATGTAATATGTTCTCCATTATTTGTATCTAGCTTACTTACAATGGGATATTGTTTTGGGGAAGCTTTATGTAAACAGCATAGCTAGACTGTTAACATTTAATCAGGCTCATTGGAACCTGACTGACTGTTGATGGTATTTATAGTACTGTGCTGCCATCTAGAGTTGAAAACGTAAGATGGATCTGACATAGCTTTTAATACAAGTGTTAAGGGGCAATGCCCACAGGTGGGATCCAACTTTTTTGAATAAAATGCCAGCAGTCCAAATTAATTTGGGACTTCAGAGAGGACTTCAAGATGGGATGTTGACCAAGGAGGACATCGCTGAAGCAAAGGACTTTGAGAGAAACTGAAACCAGAAGCAATTTTCCTGCGAACAATTAATTGCCAAGAAGTTGAATATGGAATTTGCTAACTAGATGTATCATCTTATAGAAACTATTCCATGTACTAGGAAAAGAAAATGTAGTGGGTGCATGTATATGTATGTTTGTAGTCAACCTTATGCTTGTTTTGTACTGCTTTTCCTGTAACTTAGTTTGTGCACACAGCATTTTTGCATAGTAAAGTATGTTCAATACTACTGGGTCAGTTTCCTTGAGCTTTACTGTAAGAATCAGACAACAAATATCTGTAACGGTTTTGCCAAGCATTACTAAGGGATCTATTCACTAAGATGCCGAAGGATCTAGCCGTACCTTCGGCTGATCCTTCGGCTAGCTTTGGCCCCAGGACCCCTTCGGTTAAGTAGAACCGGAGGGCTGCCGTACCGGCTATTCACTATAGCCTGTACAGCTCCCGAAGTCAGCAGTGTGGCTCAGTCGAGCCGAAGGCATATGTTTCAGCTTGACTGAGCCGAGGTGAAAGCCGAAGCTGGCTGAGCGGCCGGCCATTAGCTGGCCTACAGCCTGCTTCTGACAGCTGGGCAGAGCCAGCCGTCATCTTACGGCTGGCTCCAGCCACTTGCAGAGAGATCAGCGTCCCTGGTTACCAGGTAACCAGGGACGCTGTCATTACACACTGAGAACCCGGCCAGGCTACTATGATATCACAGCGGCCTCTCCGTGTTCTCAGTGTGTAATGACAGATGGTGTTCCTGGTTACATGGTAACCAGGAACGCCATCTGTCATTCCTCCCCTGGACGCTCAGGGAGTCTAATAGGCTCTGGGCCGCCCGGGAGAGAAACACTTTCTCCCAGAAAGGTTCACTCTGCTCGATCAAGCAGAGTAAACCTTTCCCTGCTCAGTTTTCTTCGTTTTCTTCTGACATTGGAGCCGTTGGCTGCCGTCAGAAGAAAAAAAAAGAAATCACCATAGGAATGCATAGCTAGTTTCCTATTGGTTATTTCAGTTTGCAATATCCAATAGCAAAATAGCTATTGCACCCACCCACTGCTGCTGTCAATCAGCAGAGGGGGGCCTGCAGTTCTCCATCAGGTCCCCCTCTGGTGATTGACAGCAGCTCAATCACCAGCAGCAGTTATTTTAAGTAATGTCTCCAAACTAAGCAACCCCGGTGAATGTTTGTGCTGATTTGCCCCAATATTTTATTGCAACCATAATGCATTGCACAGCATTGAAACTATGGACAGCAGACATAAAATGATCAATAAGCTGGTTTTTGGATAAGCTAGCTCTCACTTGCTATAAAAAGGGGTAGGGAGCAAAGAGCTTCAGCTTTAAATCTTTGAAAATAGTTTCATGGTTCCATTAAACCAAACTATATTTTCTCCTTAAGCCTACTCCAGCTTTGTCCGCACAGTAAAATAAAAAATCATATTTCCATATTAGCTGTCATGAGGGGATCTTTATTACATATAGGTTACCAAGATTGTTCATTGCTTACTTATCTATATTTTTAAGATCCACTTCATGGCACTGAATTTAAACAGAAAAGTCAATGAGTTATTTCCAAACATCATAGTGAGGTTGAAGTGTATCACAATGGTTTTTAATTCAATGCATCCATTATTCATGGGGACAATCCGACGGATTTGTGAAGTCAATGAAATGTAAGTTCATGAGTGCTTGCAGTAATCCAGCACTTATTAGTAGGTCAATTTGCGGGTAGATTGGTTACAGTGAACCCTGACTGAAACTGTGATGAGAGGATGTATGAGTTGCAATAGATTATGTGTTCAATCCAAGAGCCATTTTCTAAAGAATGGTTTGCAGCTCTGTACCTGTCTAAACTTTTAGCACAATGGGAATGAGTTAAATATACTAGAGCCACATTTCTACGATTGCTATGTTAATATGTGATAATCTAAAAGTGAAAACTTTGTTTCAGAGTTTTGTGAAACACAAATGACAAATGTTAAGCTCCATAACATATCCTTCTACATGTTTCACTTGTTTCAAAATATCAGCTGTAGGTGTTGATTAGGGATGAGTCGAACACCCCCGTGTTTGGTTCTAATTCGAACTTTTTAGAATAGGCTATGTTTGAGTTGAACCTATGTTCGACTCGAACATGCAGCCCATCCCTAGTGTTGATACATATAAATGGTAGAGGGCTGTGTTGTGTTTCATTGACTGAAGCACAATAAAAACAATCTATTTGTAAAATTCATCAACATTTTCAAACAGCAGTTATTTAAGTGAGCTACCAGGACACAGAGTATATATAAGATCTAATAACAGTTTTTGCTCTTGTGCTATGCTTTTCTTTTAAATATGCTTTATTTAAAACAGGCTACACCCCCTTTCATCTATCATGAACGCTCTTGCCAGACTCATCCACCTTACCAACCAATCAGCGTCTGCCACCCCTCTGCCATTCCCGCCACTGGCTACCACTTGCCTAACAAATACAATTCAAAATACTAATGATAACATACCAAGCCATGTACAGCTTTGCCCCAAACTACATCACCAGCCTTATCTCAAAATATCACCCTCTTTGCTCCTCCCAAGACCTAATGCTCTCCAGCTCTCTTCACCTCCTCCCATGCTCGCCTCAAGGATTTCTCCAAAGTGTCTCCCATCCTCTGGAACTCCCTATCCCAATCTGTCTGCTTATTTCCTACTCTGTCCACCTTTATGCATTCCTTGAAAACTCATCTCTTTAGGAAAGTCTATTGCACCACCTCTACATAACTGTCTTTCACCACTTCCATTAAATCATTCCAAACAATTATTACCTTTTGAATTAATTGCCCCTACTACTAGACCAAAAGGGTCCTCCTAACACTCCTGCATTGAAATTGTATTGTTAACTGTATTGTCTCTCTCCATTTTGTAAAGCGTTGGGCAAACTGTTGGCGCTATGAAAATCCTAAATAATAATAATATTAATAATAATATAATAAATATCAGCTCCAGAACTATATGAACATACATTTAAAACAGTTTTCAACACGCATATTGGGTTTCAATTGTCATAGACACATTTTTAATTTGATTACACAGTCTGCAATAGCTTACATTGTCCACAAATCAACAACGTTTGTGCTGCAGATAATCTTTACATAGGATGTCATAATCAATTAGCAGATTGGTTGTCTATCAGCTTGGAGGCGGCGTCATCAGTACGGGGGGGGGGGGTGCTGATAGTAACGATCGGCCGTCAGTACGGGGTGGGGGGGCGGCGTTGCTGTTTTGCCTAGGGCAGCAGCAATTGTAAATACACCGCTGTGTGCACTACTGTGTGTACACTGCAACAAATACCTGTTAAGAGCAAATGTTGTTTTCTTTTATGTCAGTTTTGCCAGATTAGGCACCTTAGTCTGGAAAGTGAGGCAAAAAGTGTCCAAGTTTACCTGAAGTAAAGCCAAGTATACATGATTCTATTTTTTTCTTTCAACCCATGGGCTGAACGAACAGATTCCTCCATCAATGCTTATAAACAATGATTGAAGAATCCCCCGCTGTTTCCTTTCTACTCTGACAGCGGCCATCGTCCACTGTAAGCCCTCGTTCACACCTGAACGTTTTGTAGCGCGTTCTACGCTCGACGAACGCTCTACAAAACGCTCAAAAATATAAATCCCATTGTATTCAATGGTCTTGTTCCCCCCTTGGCGTATTTCCGCCCTTCCCTAACGCGCTACAAAAAAGGTACAGGTACTACTTTGGGCCGTTTTGTTGCACGTTTCCATTGGGATACAGCCAAGTAGCCTTCGGAAACGCTCGACGGTCAAGCAACTTTTTTTACCGCGGATCGCGGTAAAAAAACGCACGGCGGTCAAGCATATGCAATACGCCTAGGTGTGAACGAGACCTAAGAATACCTGAAGGGAACTAGCAGCTGATTAGCCGCTTGGTTCAGCTGAGAATTTTCCAAACGTCTACTTTGATCAGCTGATCCCTCTCAGGTCTGCTCCTCTGCTGATTGACAGAAGGCAGTGGGTGGTGCAATAGCCATCTTGCTATTGGCTATTGCAATTTGAAATAGCCAATAGCAGGATGGCTATTGCTCCCATAAAGGAGCGGACCAGAGAGAGAAAGTTCTCTCTCAGGTCTGCTACTCTGCTGACTGACAGAAGACAGTGGGTTGGTGCAATAGCCATTCTGCTATTAGCTACTGTAATTTGAAGTAGCCAATGGCAGGTTGCTTATTTCTCACCGACTGCCTGATGTGAACAAAGATTTGGTAGAGGCGGCAAGTGGCAGGATTTCTTGTTTCATCAGGTTAGTGGGTGTCGGGGACCGGGAGAACGCTGGGCGACATGATTATTGCTGGATTTACATTGTGGGGCTTTTTTTAAATAAAGGAATTATCAAAAGCTGTTTTGTGTTTATTTACTATTGAATGTTTATTTGGGGAATGAGTAAGGGTAACATTTACCCTTTACTCATTCACCTTGGGGTGTGGAATCTGGGTGCCCCCTTTATCAAAGGGGTTCCCAAACTCTTATAAGCCCCCTGCCCGCAGACCCCCACAACTCTGGCCATTGTCCTCAACAACAGGGGTACCCTACCTCATGTTGAAAGTAAGGCGCCTCTATGGTGAAGGGAGGGGGCCACTGCTAGGATCAAGGCTATGGTAAGGGATTTGATTTTAGGGGGACCCAACACTTTGTGTTTTTTTTTGGCATGGAGTACCCCTTAAAAATCCAACCAGACCTAAAGGGCCTGGTATGAATTAAATTAGTTTTTTTTTTAAATGTCCGAAACAAAAAAAGTAAAAGTTCAGATTTCTTCCAAATACACATAAAAAGTGAATCTGAATATTATGAAAAAATTTAAAAAATCTGAATTGATCTGAAATAAAGCACATTTTTAGGGGGGTTTACATGTCTACTGAAAAGCATGATTTTTGTTTACAGGCATTATTATGCATTTTTAGGCCTTGTTCACACCAAATGCAGAGCAGATCCGGTCAGGTTTCTGCACACGCACGCTAGTCTTTTAGATGCGTTTTTGACAAGTTTTTTTTTTAGTTTAACATGGGCTTTCAATGCGTTCCAGGCATCTGCATGTGTTTTTGCAGTTTTTTTACCTGCTCTGGATCTGCACGCTGCGATGTGAACTGGAGCTAAAAATACCATAGGAATACAGTGGACGCAGTTTTGATCCGGTCTGCACCTGCTCTGCTCTGGACCTGCTCCGCTCTTGGTATGAACTAGCCCTTAATCTTCTGTTTAAGGGCTGAAGGCCCCCTCACCTCTGGAAGAGTGGGGGCAATTTCACAGCAATGAAGAGATATGAGGGAGCTCTTTATTTTGTGATCAAAGGTATGCCTCTTTCAAAACTGCCCTTTAACCCCTTCATGACTGAGGCCTTTTTTTTTTTGCACCCATGCTATATTCCACATTTTAGGCCTGAAAACTACTTAAAACCCCCCAAACATTATATATTTTCTGAACGCCAAGACCCTATAGAATAAAATGGTGGCAGTTGCAAATTTAGATGTTGCATGATATTAGCGCAACTCCTTATCAAACTCCAGCATTTAGTGAAAAATGTACTTGTATGCCCCAAAGCACAATAAAATACCCATTGTTTAGATATAATATAAAAGATGAGGTTACAACGAGTAAAAAGATACCCAACATGCCCAGGTTAAAAACTGTGTGTGGCCGAGAAATGGCGACAAACTTCAGTACCCCAAAAAGTCCATAGACACTTTAAAAGCCTCCACGGTTCATCAATTTAGAGATACCCAAATATACTGGCCCTAGAAGTATTGCTTTCACTCTGGTGTGTGCGGCGATATCCAACATGTGTAGCGTGTTCCCCGTTTTCATACGTAGGCGCACCCAATGCGTGTTTGCGTGGTGACGCTCGTGCTCGCGGGGGACTTTAATTATTTTTAATTATTTTTAGATGTATTTTATGTAATGTTAAATTTAAAAACTGCTATTTTTTTTTTTACTTTACTTTATTTTATTTACTTTTATTGCTATCACATAGGGGGGCTTACAAGTCCCCCATGTGATAGCAGATGGTGGGGACAGGTACTCTTTAAGGTGATGCTGGGGGTCCAAAAGACCCCCAGTGTCACCTTTACACTCCAAATAAGCTATTGAATTGAATCCCAAAGTGAGAACTAATCTACTTTGGATCCAGTGCCCCTACTCTGCACATCCTGAGTACAAAACTCACTGACAGTGTGAGTTAATTGTGGGCATGTCTAACTACCACATAATACTGGAATATCCACTCATTAGAGACTGAACTGTACAGGGAAGAGACTTCTAGGGAGTTTCTCTGGAAAAATAGACACTTTTTGTACAGATAGCCACAGTCTCCACAAAACATGACAAGATCTTTGGTTTCTAAGGTACAATTTACACAGAATTCACAGAATTCAGATTATAAACCATAAAGTCGGCACAAAGCAGTGGTCTCACAGTTCATAGAGTGGTAGGACCAGAACAAATTTAAATTTAGTTGCACTGAAGGTTCGATCATAGGATGGGAAGCCTCAGACTTCATGTGATACCATTTATTTGACCATGTAAAATTTAAGTAGAAAAATACTCACAAACGTCTGTCTAGATCAACAGCACTAAATTATGTATCCAACATAATGGACGACAATCGACATCGGCATTACCATCAGACACCAGAGCATTACAAAGAAACAGTTGCTAATGCGTTGCAAGGGAAAAAACTTTCTTCATCGAAGCATAATCCAATGTGTTCTGATGAAGAGGGTTTTCCTTTGAAACGTGGACGTTTGTGAGTATTTTTCTATTTCAATTTTATAATACTAGCTGAAAGAGCGTAGTACTCCAGAATTGAGCTGTTGAGTACTTTATGATCTTTAGGAAATCTGTGTGAAAGTTGTGAAATGATTTGTAAATACCTGTTGCACATCCCTTTTCAGACTTGCATTTTAAAGGTAACGCCTAGAGCGACTGGACCAAAGGCAATCCATCCATTTATTGATACTCCTAATTAATTTAATCTTATTTTAGGCTGAGGTTAAAATACCCAGCCCCGGTTTACTCACTATCTTCACTGGATCACTTGTTTTTTCACTTGTATTCCATATTATTATCTTTATGGTTGACACCTTTAGCGCTTTGATTTAATCCATATATTGTGCTAAAGCAACAAGCAATATTCCATAATTTGAGCTTTGCATGTGATAATTGGATGGCTGGTCTTCTAGAAAGTGATGAGGAGCATCTCATAAGTGGTGTTTGTTATAACTTTATACTGCCCGGCCTCCTATGTTTAACCAAACAAGAAAGGTAACTCTTCCTCAACACAATTAGACATAAACTGTCTAAACTGTCTCTGTTACAGATTTCAACTCACTTCCTATCTGGTGAAACCTTTGTCAGCAGGACAGAAAGTGAAGGTAAACTCTAATGGAGCCTATAGGAAGTGGAGAACCTGAAGAAGAACCTGAAAGCAGTGTAATTCTTCCCAAATCTATCCAAAACTAGAAAAAAAGTTTTGGCTTGACATACACTTTGAGGATTAGGCAAATGCAGTATAAATATAACTTATATTAGCTATAATACTAGTGAAGCCTTAGAAATATAGAATTGGGAAATATATACAGGATTATTCACAAAAGGGTGAAGAGTGTGGAGAAGGCAGGAGAAGTGAACAATCAAGGCCAAAATAGCAGATTTGGAAACAATATCCAATTTAGCTCACTTTCTAGTTCAACTGTGTTGTCCTAGATTGTTCACTTCTCCTGCCTTCTCCAAACTCTTCATTCTTTTGTGAATAATCCTGATATTCTTTACAAAGCAATAATCCTTGTAAAGATGATATGTTTCCCAATGTTGTGTTAAAAATAAAGGAAAACTGTGCTGGGAGAAAAACATTTCTGTGATTGTTGACCTTCTATAATATTTGCTTCTCTGTAGCTTTAGCTCTTCATGACCTAAAACGGTCATGCAGTAAGTGATATCTGAAAAGCTGATTGGCATGCTTGTTTAAAGTAAGAATTTTTTTAAGCCCTTGGATCAACATGAAAGCATGGTCACTATGCACCCTATTTACCAAGCTAAGTGAATATATACTTTACTAAGTGAACAGGCTCTACTCGTTTAGTAAACCAACCCCATTGTGTCCTTGCAACAAAATGTATATTATTTGTATATTGTAGTTGTCTTGTTACCATACACTGTGTATACTAAAATTTTACATTTACTTCATTTTCAAATACATGCAGATTCACACTGTGCATTTTCCCATTTGCATTTTAACTTACAACAAATAGCCACATGTTGTTAATCCAAATGACAAAGCAGTATTTTGTGTTAAAGCAGTTAAATTATCTTGCTGGTGAACAAGCATTGCTAAAACTGAGATAGAGCTTACATATTTTAACCTTTATCTTAATATATAGTAAGGATAAAGTGAAAACATAATTAGAAGAATCACAACCTTTGATTGGGCATAATTCATACCACTGAATATTTTTTGCCAAAGGGGTGTACATTTTAAGACATGTACAGCCTAAATGATTGCAGCTTTCACCCAGGTAAATTCATTTTTTTCTCCAATGCATTCCAGAAATGTAATTAAACTGGCATATTTCATATTGAAAAGTCCAGCTATACAATCATATCTTGCAGCATTTAAATTAGACCACATTGCAACTTAGTCTCAGTTTTAACATGGCACCTATATTGATATGCAACCAGCAATAACATTTTATATATGTATGTTATATGTATTTTGCTAATAAGATCCATGACCATGAATCTGTACCATGACCAATGTACCATTTACCATGACCAATGGTAAAATACCTCAAGCTGTAACCCAAAAAAGCAGTATAAAAATATCCCTAAAATAAGTAATTGATTAGTAAATTCTATTCAATTTTACTGATTTCTTTGGATGCTGTATTTGCATATAAAATGTTAACATTCAGCACATTCTATAATGTATTTTTCCATAAATCATGCATACTCAGAATAAAATGACTATGCTTTATAGTGTTTTTTGCATGTGCTCTAGAAAATGTATTCATTTGAAGGCTGTTTGATGGACTATCACTCAAGAACAAGCTGAGTACCTTGGGTGACGTGTATGTTTGTGAGACAATTTATAAATCATTTATCTTCATGACTCTCCACTGACCTCAGTCAAAACATGCTTAAAGGTGCATTGTGAATCCACTTGAGAGGTACCTGAAGAAGAGTTAAGATTGTGTTATTAAGATTCATGCATAAATCACATTACAAAATTGCACAAAGCAGAAGAGAAAATGTTACCAATTATACAAGTTTAGAAGGAGCTTTTGGCACATGAGGAAGCACATGAAGTACTATAGTGAGTTTAATACCCTTGCATAATTAAAGCAACTAAATCACTACTGTAAATATGCAAAACATTGTTTTATATATTATACATTTTCAGAGTGTATAATATAAATGAAAATGTGCTAAACAATGTGCTCAATTTATAAAACATAACAAAGACAAATATTGTGCAATCATTAAAAGATGGCCAATGCTTTTTCAAAGTAACTAAATTCAGAAAAATGTAATACAATATTAATTTAAGACACATTTCTTGTTAATTTGCTGTGGTTTCAATGAATTCTGATTGGTTGTTATTGACAAGAGTACATGTAAAGCAGTAGATGTTAAGCAAAATGGCCCCATTATTATACAGTACTATCATGACGTTTTCTAAAAAATATTTTTGCTAACATGTTCACTATGAATGACATGATAAATGTCAAATTGACATTAGTTAGTGACTTTTAATCTATGGTTTTGTCATGTGCCTAGGTTAAGCACTATTTTACCTCCCATACTTCAGTTAATAAGGCCTATGCCTTCAAGTTCTTGCTTTTAAATTTCTCTAAACAATTTTAGTTTTTAATAAAAACTGCCTGATAACGTCATACTAGTTTTTATCCATGGTGATCATATAATTGCATGGTATACTCTATATAATTATTGGGCATACAAGCACATGATTATTTCTGCCTCGTAAACTAAATGTTATCAAGAGATGTAAAAAGTACAAATCACATGGCAATTAGAGTTGCCTGGCAACTTGAAGTATAATTATCATGTAATCTTCCGAGAAGGCATCTCTCAAGTATTAAACAGTTCTGCCAGATAGTTTTTATCAAAGGAAATTGTCCAATCATTTTCCTTCCTGCTCCTATTAAAATAGATAAAACTACATTGTTTTCAAAAAGCATCACAGAGATACTGTTAATTTTAAATAAGTTATTGTTTTCTGCTGAAACAACTGTAATTCATGGAATTTCAAAAATTAATTTTAAAAATATGCATGGATTTTGTTAACTTACAAATATGTTTAAATGTGACAATAAGTCTTACAAAGCATGGAAAAAACTAATGAAAAAAAAAACTAATGAAAATCGTGTATAAATGTATTAAGCAAAACAGAAGAGGGCTAACTGAAAGGCTGGTGACTATTCAAAATAGTGTTTTTTGTTTGCTCTATATCAACCTAGCAACTGTCCTTATCCTCATTCATATCTTCAAATTATCTTTACATTCCAAAGTTCTGCTTCAGTAAAGGTGCCTAATCTATAAAACCTATTAGGTGGCTAGTGATAAGTAAATCTGTTCAAAAAGTCAGTTGGTGGTTCAGCAAACAACACATTTATTTTATTCTCCTAAATACAGGTGAAACTCGAATAATTAGAATATTGTGCAAAAGTAATTGCAGTAAGTGCTGCAAAAGGGGCCCAAACCAAGTACTGAGTACATATGCGTGCTTGTACTTTTCAGAGGTCCGATATTGTTCTATGTACAATCCTTGTTTTATTGATTGCATGTAATAATCTAATTTTTTGAGGTTGTGGATTTGGGGTTCTTGGGGTTTTCATGAGCTGTAAGCCATAATCATCACAATTATGACAAATCACGGCTTGAACTATCTTGCTTTGCATGTAATGAGTCTATCTCATATATTAGTTTCACCTTTTAAGTTGCATTAGTGAAATAAATGAACTTTGCACGATATTCTAATTATTCGAGTTTCACCTGTATATGTACCAAAATCATTTATCAATATATTCTGGATCCCTAAACTGCTTGCCACAGACTGACCACAAATGTGAAATGTAGATCCTCCTTAGCTGCAAAAACAAACTCAAATCACCACTTCTATGTGGATTATTTGTCAGATATATGTGTATTTCTTTTGAGAGTATTTAAAATAATTACACAACTATTCCTGTTTGTTAAAGCAGGCAAGATGGCAAATTCCAGGTTTTTCTCTTAGCACTGAAATTTGAGGAATGTAGTTCTTTCATTCACTTAATTAACATGCAATGGACAAACTATCTTAGACCCCTTCCCGTAACATCCTATTGGGGGGGAGGGTATAAAAATAAAATTACTTAAATTAAACGTAGATAAATTAAACATAGGTAAAAATAACACAGACAGTAGTTATAAAGGAGTTAATAATAGTGGGCTCACTCCAGTCAATATAGGAAATCCATTGGCACAAGTAAGTATAACTACCAACAGACGGCCGAAATCAAGGCAGAACAAGAACAATAACAATAAAAATAGATGGTCCCATATTGTTCAACTTATTTATTAATGACATCGGGGAAGGTGTTAACAACGATATTTCCGTGTTTGCGGATGACACCAACATTGGGAGGGTAATAGACACGGACCTAGACATTATAACATTACAGGAGGACCTGGATAAAATAGGGGAGTGGGCATTAATATGGCAGATTTATGTTGATAAATGCAAAGTAATGCACTTTGGAAATAAAAACAAACAAATGGGTTATACAATTATGGGTATGCCGCTAGGGAAGTCAGAAATGGAGAAAGATTTGGGGGTCATTGTAGACCACAAACTGAAAGGTAGCTTGCAGTGCCAGGCTGCTGTAAACAAAGCTAGTAGAGTTGTGTCCTGTATTAAAAAGGGTATCTATTGCAGGGACAAGTCTATAATTTTGCCACTTTATAGATCATTGGTTCGACCTCATCTGGAGTCCAGTTCTGGTCACCAGTACTAAGAAAAGATGTCCTCGAGCTGGAAAAAGTCCAGCGTAGGGCAACCAAACTAATTAGGGGTATGGAGGACCAGAGCTACGAGACGAGGCTACTAAATTTAAACATGTTCACATTGGAGGTGAGGAGATTAAGGGGGGATATGATTTCCATGTACAAAATGTTCAATGGTGGTAGCAACATTAGCGATAAACTGTTTAAAATTAACTCCATTACAAAAACTAGAGGCCACCACCTAAAATTGGTGGAAAAAAAATTCCAGCACAAGGGGCGAAGGGGGTTCTTCACAGTTAGAGCGGTCAGGGTCTGGAACTTACTGTCACAGGCGGTGATTTCAGCAAAGAGTGTGGAATTGTTCAAGAAACTTTTGGACGATTTCCTAAGGGACTGTAATATAGATGGGTACAATTAGTACTCCTAAGAATGAGATCCTAATAGGTTGGACTTGATGGACTAATGTCTTTATTCAACCTCAAATACTATGTAACTTGGTAGTGAGGCTACTCATTGCATTGCTGGCCAATAAGAAGAGGCCGGTGGTGGAAAGGGTCAAGGATACATCACATCCATGCAACCTCACAATTTAATTTATAGAAGACTCAAAGTGTCAGGCTAGTTAGGTACTTTGCAAGGAATCTGAAAATGACATGCACACTGGGATTGGAATCCAGCATACCATTAGTAAATAATCCTACAGGTTTGGCATAAAGGATCTGAAAACATACTATGATGAACTGGTTGGGAGATATGGCATCACTTATCTTGCCAAATGTTTAAGACAAAAAAATTGAAAGCATTTATGTTATTTTGAATGTAGTCATTTGTAAAGCCACTTTAACACCAAAAATAAACCTCTTAAAATATGATTGTTATGTGTGTTTTTTTCTTGATGTGCTGCTCTTCAACATGTTCTCAATGAGGCAAAGCAAAAATACTGAATATGCATCCATCTTTAGTGAGGCTAAATCCATTATCATAGACCAAAGCAAGTAATTACCTTCTCATAATGTATCACTGCTTATGTTCATTAAAATAAATATACATGACCTGCTTGAAAATGACACAACTCATTAAATTTCCTCATGGGTAAGAGAATGTTATGAGACTAAGATTATCTGGTTTAATTTAATAAAAAGGAGCATATAGAGGTTGTTTGATCAGGGTTCACCTGAGACCTTTATTCATATGAAGTTAAAAATGATAATAATCTAAACTTACATATAAGTAAACTCAAAAAAAGTCAGTGGATTTAAAGTGGAAATACGGACAGAATTAAAAAGTTACATACTATATACAAGGCAGTCTGTCAATAGCATCAAGACACCAGTATTTGTTGCAGGAGCCGAATCCCTCCTGTAACATAGGGGTCTATTCACGAAGCAGCTGAAGGATCTAGCCGTAGCTTTGGCCGATCCTTCGGCTAGCTTCGGCCGCAGGACCCCTTCGGTTCAGTAGAACCGAAGGTCTGCTGTACGTGCTATTCACAATAGCCCATACAGCTCCCGAACAGAATAAAGAAAAAAAGACAAATCAGTGTTTCTCTCCTGGGTGGCCGGGAGCGAGAGACTCCTGGAGGGCCCGGGAGAGTTTTTTTTCTTTCTTTTTGTTTGACGACAGCAGAACCGCACAATGATTTTCTATTTATTTTTTTGGACTTTTTAAACTATTTTTCTGTTCTGCTCAGTCCCTCTGAGGGACCGAGCAGAACAGTCGAATGCCGCTTGGCGGCATTTGGCTATTCACTCACTGCTGTTCAGCATCTATAAGAATAGACCGAACAGCAGCGAGTAGCCTGCCGGAGGTTTGGCTTTGTAATGCTCTACCCACTGCCTATGGAGCTCAGATATAGATCTCAGGGCCCAGCCCAATCGGATCAGGAAGTAGTTCAGGCTGGGGATGCTGCTGTAACCCTCTTAGGTGCGGTGAGGGGGCGCAGCTCCCACAAGCGTCATATACCACTTAAACAAAAAGGAAACTACTAGTGTATTCCAGCATACAATGTAGTTAATTACTTTCCCACAATTATTGCACACATAAATGCGGTTACGTGAAAAATCAGCAACAAACTATCATGAGGTGTCTATGTGAATTAGTATCATGGGATATAGCACATGCAAAATGTAACTACTGCTGAGAGGGAGAGATCACAGGAGGGTGCAGTATAGCTCTCGCCAGCAGATGGCGATATAGTCCAGTAACACAATAACACAGTCTAATCTCCCAGTTACTTGCGGTTTTAGTCAGGCTGTCAGCAGTGTATCTTGGCCACAGTCCAGAGATGAGACGTGCAGGGGGGTGCAGATTCAGACCACCTTAACTCCTGTGAAGTTCCAGGCTTGTGAGCAGCGAGATGCAGCAGTTCAGCAGGCGGGTAGGAGAGCTATTGCTCAACGTACAGTCTCCATTGACTGAACGCCGAGCAATTGAATCTCCCTCGCTTTAACCAAGGGAGCTGACGTCAGTGGGCGGGGCTACGTTCGGCGGCCCGAGGAGTGTGACGTCGAGTTGTGACATCTGAACTGGAGGAGGGGCCGGGATCTGCGGTGCAGATGCCGCTGCTGGGTATGTCCCTGACAGGCTTAGCCAAACCACATGTTGGATTGGCTGAGTCGAACTCCTCCTGCACTTTGGGTCGGCCGTACATGCTGAGCATGTTCGGCCGACCCGAAGCCCCGTGAAGCCACCCGATGTACGGCTGATTTCAGCCGATATACGGCTGAAATCAGCCGTACCAGCCTGAAGTGAATAGCCAAACAGCGTTCGGCTCAATTCACTTCAGGGCGGTCTTTCACTTGGCTGCCTACGGAAGCTTAGTGAATAGACTCCATAGTTTTGCTACATGTTTATCCTACCAGTAAGTTCATTATTTTTGAACTTCCTTTAGCAGACCAAGCAGACCAATTAGAGGGTTGAGACAAACCATTTAACATTTTACAAAGCGAGCAGAGTATTGTCTTGTAATAACAAGGGAGTGACAAATCTATAATTTTGCCACTTTATAGATTGCTGGTTCTCATCTGGAGTATGCGGTCTACTAGAGGCCACAACCTAAAATTGGTGGAGAAAAGATTTAACCACCAAGGGCGTATGGGCTTCTTCTCAGGTAGAGCGGTTAGGGTCTGTCTCGCTGCCACAAACAGTGGTATCAGCTGAGAGTGTTGAATCATTCAAAAAGCATTTGGACAATTTTCTCAGAGACCGTAACATACAGGGGTACAGGTACCCTTAAAAACAAAGAAAACAAAAGGGAACAGAGTGCCACCTCCGTGTGTAAAATAATTTATCGAAATAAAACAAGGGATATATGTACTCACAAGCAAACGTTTTCATCATGCTTTAACACCAAACAAGAGGCCACATTGTCTGTTAACCCAACATGGTATCGCCCCGACTATGTACCACGGTTCCTTCCGGTCACATCACCGTCCAACGACCGCAGTCAGCCAAGATTGACGCGTTTAGGGGCAAGCCCCCTTCATCAGAATAAACAGATCAAACAGGGACTCATACATACACATGCAGAATCACATACGTACACGCAATAGGTTGAACTTGATGGGCCTGTGTCTTTATTCAACCTCAAATATTATGTAACTATGTAACTGTAATGGATTCGGCGTGTTGCGTTCCACCCTGGAACGCAGCGCCGACGTGTCCCATAGCGAGACGCGCGGCTTGCGTTCCACAGTGGAACGCAACGGCCGTCAGACGCCGACAGCCCTGTCCAATCAAGGCTGCCCTATTTATACAGGGGAAGAGCATAGCAGCGGCGTTCCACTAAATGAGTGTGCGCCCTGCTATCTCCCCTGGGACGAAACCTACGAGATATCTGCAGACGGAGGGAACCTCTACCCTACAGCCAAGGATCACTGGACTACCCGTGGAGGGTTAATTTTCTTCAAACACCGCAAGTACCCCTAGTCAGAGTACTCTGACACATAGAGACTACTGCCATAGTTTACCAGCCGCATGTGTTGTATGCCAGATTACTATTACCAGGGATAGACTGCTGTGCCATCAAATACTGTTTACACTGTGCTCATAATACGGATATACCAAAACCCTGCTGTAGTAGCTAGTCTCTTATACTGCTATCAACAACATACTTGTATCCCATGTACTACTGCATATGAGGGGTGCTGCATTACTAACGCTACCACTTTACACTTTTATGATCTCAAGGAACACTTCCATATCACTTACAGGTTAAGTTAAAAACAGGTGATACATGATGATGGTAGCTTCAAAACTCTCCGTTTTATGATTGAGAGTGGCACTGAAGCTCCGACTGATTTCACCCATAATACAACTCAGTCAGCTGGGAGACGAGCTCCAGTTGATGCAAACCGACTCTGCAGTTGAGATCCTGACAGAGCAATTAGGCGCATTACAGTAACATGGAGAAGGGTGCTTACAATGGTAAGCTTTTATTCATTTAGTTAAAACCTTTATTCCAAAAGGAAAAATCCAGTTTCTGTAACTGCCTAAAAGGTGTTAGAAGGAGTTAGGCTACACTAACACTACCCTTTCCACAGGTTGGCAATGCTATCCAAGGGTGACTACATTGCTCCTCCATAGATATAGTTGGGGAGTGAGTATAGTGTGTGTTACTGACTGGATCACCAGGTGAAAATACGAATATCTGGATATAAATAAATGTTCCCAAATTTCTATTCAGAAAACAAAACGAAACTTACATGTCTACTTAATAAGCTGTACTTATTTAGGTATGTTATATGCTTTTATATAGATACCTCGCACAAGTCATTCCATTTTTGGCTGGCCAGATGTTAGTGACTTCCTGCAGACTTTTTGTCATCTCAGATGTCCTCAAACTGGCATAGGTTCTTAGAATATTTTTGATTGATTTGTTGTGGTCACAAGTTTCAGGTATGACTTATGTCACAAGCAATAACATATCAACTCAAAAGCCAGTTGCCATTTTATATTTTATCTTTCCACCTCATGACAAACCAATGAGGTAGTAACTGTTGTCTTCTGACTTGTATTTGTCACCTTAGCTTGACATATTTGACAGTAAAACTACATAAAAGCGATACAAGTCTTTTTAATACTTGTCATAACTCAATGATGATTCTGCAAAGAGAGGGTAAAACGCTCTACTAAAACACAGAAACAAAAGTTATTTTATATAAGAAGAGGTAAAACTCTGCAATTCAAACATACACACAAATCTTTCAGTTTGAAGGTCACAATGAAAATTGTTCCTGCAATGGTGGTGAATTAAGATGTTATCTTTTTTTCGGAAATCTATTTAGAAAAGGGACACAGCATTGCTTTTATCTTTAACACTAAACTATTTCCTTTTTGTATGGGAGAAAGTGTTGTCTGATTGGAAAAGAAAATCAGATACAAAGGTACTGTATGTATCAAGGGACCTAAATATGTTTCACAGCAACATAAATGTTAGAGGATAAATGTATGGTTTGACATGGATGATATTGGAAATAATATCAACCACAGCTATTTCTTTTAGCACTATTATTAAGGGGTCTATTCACGAAGCTGCCGAAGGATCTGGCCATAGCTTCGGCCGATCCTTCAGCTAGCTTCGGCCCCAGGACCCCTTCGGTGGAGTAGAACCGAAGGGGTGCTGTACGGGCTATTCACAATAGCCCATACAGCTCCCGAACAGAATAAAGAAAAAAAGACAAATCAGTGTTTCTCTCCTGGGTGGCCGGGAGCGAGAGACTCCTGGAGGGCCCTGTAATAGTAATGTCCCAATGCTTTTCAATGGGAAAATTTCTATTTTTTTTTTCTTCTATTCTTCCATCGATCGTATCAGAATAAAGAAGAAAAAAAGACACATCAGTGATTCTCTCCTGGGCGGCCGGGAGCGGGAGGCTGCCGCTCTGCGGCATTCGGCTATTCACTCACTGTTGTTCGGGATCCTTAAGAATAGCCCGAACAGCAGTGAGAAGCCAGCCGGAGGTTCGGCTCAGCCGATCCAGATGTTCGATCGGCTGAGTCGAACTCTTTCTGCATGTTCGGCCGACCCGAAGCCACACGAAGCAAGCCGATGTACGGCTGATTTCAGCCGATGTACGGCTGAAATTAGCCGTACCAGCCTGAAGTGAATAGCCGAACAGTGTTCGGCTCACTTCACTTCAGATCGGTCATTCACTCGGCTGCCCTCGGCAGCTTAGTGAATAGACGCCTAAGTTTCTGTTAAAGAATTTTGCATTGACCTTAACCCCTTCGTGACGGGAGACGTACAGTGTACACCCCGTCACAAAGTGGCTATATGACTGGCCACGTACACTGTACGTGCCGAGTTATATCAGCCTCTGTAATGTTGGTAACTGCTGATTCTCAGCGGTTACCAGTCATTAATGAATGCCTCAGTATTGAGTCATTCATTAATGAAATAGTTAAGCTTTTGTAAAAGCTTCTTTCTTTCTTTCATTAATGAAAGAATGAAGCCTTTACATTCAGATACGGGTTCATTAAACAGTGAACCCATATCTGACAGCTGAAGATAGCAGAGAGGTAGCAGTGACTCACCTCCCTGCTATTTGTTTTGACAGCTGTATAGTCTGGCCCGATGTTAAATGATACATTTCAAGCACAAGATACAAATGTATCTCTGAGTGAAATGTATCAGTTTTGATCGTCTAGGAACGATCAAAGACCTTCAGTGAGATCTGATTCTGACATGCTGTCAGGATCAGTCTATTAATAGCTGTTCCTAATATAATCAAAATCCACATAATTATTAGTGCAACATTGACATATAAAGTGCAATAAGTGCATAAAAAGAGTCCACATGAATAAATAGACTATAAGTGCAGTGGTATAATATTATGTGCCCCAATCCAGAGTGGGTATTCAGCAAAGACAAAATCCTTCCTGCTATTCTATTCTTGATAGGAACCACATTGTTCCTATCAAGAATAGAATCTCGCACAGTCTCCCCTACTCTTCTAATTTCTCCTTCTATAAAATCTTTCTGATAACCCTATTAACAGAATATCTCCCTCAGAACCTTTGACTGTTGTTCAGAGTATTACATTTTGGTGCAGTTCCTCCCTAATCTTGTAACTGCCCTCTAGGTATATTTTGTATCCAAGCTGGATGGTGGCAGCAGAGAGGTGCATATATAGCCATTCCTGTCGGTATATTCAAAAATGATTTTACCATCAATAATCCATTTTCAACAAAACTTCTACATATAAGAAACTAATATTTTCTTGTTCGATATGGTATGTTAATAATATGTTATGGAAATTTTCATTTAGACCCACTAAGAATCTATCTAGTTTTTCTCTCTCACCCTGCCATACCATAAAAATATAATCTATGGGGTCTATTCACGAAGCCGCCGAAGGATCTAGCCGTAGCTTCGGCCAATCCTTCCGCTAGCTTCGGCCCCAGGACCCCTTCAGTTCAGTAGAACCAAAGGTCTGCTGTACGGGCTATTCACTATAGCCCGTACAGCTCTGAACGTGGTCAAGCGGCTCAGTCGAGCCAAACGCATATGCATCGGCTGAGCCACGCTGAAAGCCGCAGCTGGCCTGCTTCTGACAGCTGGGAAGAGCCAGCCGTGATCTTACGGCTGGCTCCGGCCACTTGCAGAGAGATCAGCATCCCTGGTTACCTGCTAACCAGGGACACCGATCTCCAAACAGCAAACTCTCCCTGGCACTCGGGGAGTCTCCCGCTCCCGGCCGCCAAGGAGAGAAACACTGCTGTTTCTTTTTTTTCTTTATTCTGACACGGAGACGTGTCAGAATAGAAAAAAACACAAAAACTTGTTTGCCCATTGGAATGCATTGCTAGATTCCTATTGGCTATTTCAATTTGCAATAGCCAATAGTAAACTAGCATTGTACCCGCCCTCTGCTGCAGTTCTCCATCAGGTCCATCAGCAGAGGGCGGGTACTTTTGGCTATTGCAAATTGAAATAGTCAATAGGAATCTAGCAATGCATTCCAATGGGCAAAAACTTTTTTTTTCCCCTGTGTTTCTCTCCTGGGAGGCCGAGAGCGGAAGGCTCCCAGAGCGCCCGGGAGATTTTTTTTTTTTTACGGCAGCAGAACCACCGGACAATAGAAAACTTTTGGGCGCAGCTAGCTGTCACTGCTAACTCCGCACAATCGTCTTCTATTTACTTTTTTTTAACTATTTTTCTGTTCTGCTCGGTCCCTCTGAGGGACCGAGCAGAACAGCCGAGCCGAATGCCGCTCAGCGGCATTTGGCTATTCACTCACTGCTGTTCGGCATCTATAAGAATAGGCCGAACAGCAGTGAGTAGGCTGCCGGAGGTTCGGCTCAGCCGATCCAGATGTTGGATCAGCTGAGTCAAACTCCTTCTGCACTTCGGGTCAGCCGAACATGCTGAGCATGTTCGGCCGACCCAAAGGCATGCGAAGCAAGCCGATGTATGGCTGATTTCAGCCGATATACGGCTGAAAATCAGCCGTGCAAGCCTGAAGTGAATAGCCGAACAGTGTTCGGCTTACTTCACTTGGGGTCGGTTATTCACTCGGCTGCCCTCGGTATGTAAGTGAATAGACCCGATATGTATCATTTGTAGATGATTAACTCTTTGAGCTTGTTGTTGATTGGCCACAAATTTGGCACCCATAGCTACCCCCGCCGTTTGTCTATAGTAACTATTGTTGTACCAAAAATAGTTTATTTTGAGGGCAAACCTCAAAGAGTCTAAAATGTATTCTTTCTGTGCAATGGGATGGTTGTCATCCTTTTCTAATACCCACTTGGTAGAAGTGAGTGCATTCAAATGGTTAACGATGGTATATAATTACATGGTTACATAGTATTTGAGGTTGAATAAAGACATAAGTCCATCAAGTCCAACCTATTGCTGATGTGTGTGTATGTATATACTGTACACACACACATACACATATATATATATATATATATATATATATACATATACATACACATACATACATACATATATACATACACACATACACACACACCCACAGGTCCTTGAATCAGTTCATTCTTAAGTGTAACTGTACCCCTGTATGTTATGGTTTCTCAGGAAATCGTCCAAAAGCTTCTTGAATGATCCCACATTCTTAGCTGAGATCACTGCCTCTGCCAGCGAGTTCCAGACCCTAACATCTCTAACTGTGAAGAACCCCCTTTGCCCCTTGTGCTGGAATTTCTTTTCCACAAATTTTAGGTGGTGGCCTCTAGTCTTTGTTACGGAATTAATTGTAAAGGGTTTGTTGCTAATGTTGCTGTTACCATTGAACAATTTGTACATGAAAATCATGTCCCCCCTTAATCTCCTTACTTCCAACGTGAACATGTTTAAATTTAGTAGTCGTGTCTCAAAGCTCTGGTCCTCCATTCCCCTAATTAGTTTGGTTGCCCTCCGCTGGACTCTTTCAAGCTCAAGGACGTCCTTTCTGTGGACTGGTGACCAAAACTGGACTGCATACTCCAGATGAAGCTGAACCAGTGATCTATAAAGTGGCACAACTATGGACTTGTCTCTGCAATAAATCCCCTTCTTAATACAGGATGGACTCTACTTGCTTTGTTTACAGCAGCCTGGCACTGCAAGCTATTCATCAATCTGTGGTCTACAATGACCCCCAAATCTTTTTTCTATTTCTGACTTCCCTAGTGGCATACCCATGATTGTATAGCCCATTTGCTTATTTTTAATCCCTGTCTAGGTCCGTTTCTATTACCCTCCCGATTTTGGTATCATCAGCAAACACTGAAACATTGCTATTCACACCCTCCCCGATGTCGTTAATAAAAAGGGTGAACAGCATGGGGCCTAGCACAGAACCCTGAGGCACACCGCTCATGACACTAGCCCATTCTGAAAAGCTGCCATTTATAGATACTCTTTGTACCCGTTCCTGTAGCCAGTACTCTATCCACGTACACACCATTCCATCTATGCCCATGCCCATGGATCCCCATGGATGAATTGACATCAGCCGTAATGAGGAAGCTGTCTGAGTTAAATCGTAAACCTTCTATTAGTTGTATGAACTGCTTTGTGTCTCGTAGATAGGTACTGCTCTTTTGAATGAGGGGCTGCAAAAAAATTCACCCAATCTATTGGTTACCTAGCCGATGCCATTCACAATGGGACAGAAAATGAATAAGTACTTAAGGGTATGAGCGCGGCACAATGTTAATGTTTTATAGTTTTTACTTTCAGGTGAAGGGTTGGAGAGTCCAAAGGACCCCTTTTTTTGTTTTCTTTTTCTGCTAGCGTACTCTTTCTAGTGTTTCAAATATTACATATGTCTTGTTTTCATCGCCATTTTCTTCTGTAGCCTGTTGCTCCTAGTTGTATTCATGTTTTTTATCTGTGTTTGCCAGCTAGGCAGTCCAAAAAACCCACACTGAAAGATGCCTGTAGTACAACATCCACACCAACAGTGGCTCTGGCAGTTCCTGTGCCTTGGTGAGGGGATGTCAAACAAACTGGCAACACTGAGCATTCTTGTTTGTCTATCTTAACATTCTCTAGAGTATTGGCTCTTATCTCCTGGTAACTGATCTAGACCTTAGATTTACATATATTTTGCCTCTGCTACGGCAGACCCAGACCTTCCAGATATGTTAGCCATGATCAGTTAAACTGATCATCACAACCCTGAGACAGTCTAAAAGATCATCTACAGAGCTGATCTGTTACCTGTGATTCCTCAGGCTTATGGTTTGTTCTTATCTCCTTGGTGCTGTGCTTCCACTGCTACCTGTGGTTTTACAAGCGTGTGCTCTATTCTCACTTTCTTTCTGCTTCAGAGCTAGCAGCTAGGGGCATCCTCTGCTTCACCTGGTGATTAATAAACCTTGATCATTGACCACTTCCTGCCCAGTCTCCCGGTCTCTATCATTATTTAACTCCTGCTCAAATCAGTGCCCATCACCTGATCAATATTCCTGTTTGGCTCGGAGTCCCCACCTTTGCATTTGCTCCTTTTTTTGCACTAGCTCAGCTTTCACTTGTCTGCTGCCAGCCCTGACATTTGGCCTGTTTTCTGCATCTCCATTTCTCTGTTGCTGTCTCGTGTTTGGCAGTGCTGCCTAAATGCTTTCTTGTTTTTCTTCTCCTGTGTGTATTATTAGTCTCTGCAAATTGATCAGGGTGAACCTGGGGGTCACAACCTGAGTGTCACAGATTAGCTGCAGAGCTGATCTGTGTCTGACTGCTTGCATGTGTTTTTATGCTGTGGGTCTGTTGGCACCTGTGGTTCCATAATCATGTGCTCTCCTTTTGCTGCACTGTGTTAGAAGCTAGGGGTGTTGCCTGCTTCACCTGAGGTTTAATATACCTTTCTCCCTGCTACTTCCTGTCCTGCCTCCTAGCCCTTTCCCTATTTAAAGCCTGTGCAGACTTGCTTCTGGTTGCTTGAGGAACACTTGTTCCTGAGCCCCTACTGTGCATTCATTCCTGACCTGACTTCCCATGGACTGATCTCTTGTGTACCAACTCGGCTATTTCTACAAATTACATTTGTCTGCTGCCTGCCCTGACTTTGACTCATTATACGGATCTCCTTTTGCTCCATCCATCCATCCATGCCTGCACTGTGTCCTTTGTCTTCGGTACTCTCCACATGAGCAGGATGAACCTGGGGTCGTGACCTGGGGTCAGCATGCAGTTAAGTCCAAACTTCTGTGAGGGGGTCCCTGGCATAACACCAGCTGCCCGTTAGAATCACCTGCTTGCCTGTGGGCTGGCATCCCTAGCACCATGACACTGAGGTTAGCATGCAGCTAACTACAAACTTCCTTGAGGGGGTCCCTGGCAAAATATCACCTGGCCCATAGATAGACCCCCACACCCTGGGGGATCTCACACCACCAGCTTGATCGTGGGCTCACAGCTTTTGGTATCGTCATAGTTAGTAACACATTTTGGGATACTGTTGGTGATGAACAGGTTATTTTAAGTGTTCCTTGGGAAAAACCTGATTCTAACATATAACATGATTCTAAGGAGCATATGGCCTGCTATATGTGTAGGTACAACCTCGGGGCCCTACTCTAATGGTAAAGGTATAAGGAGTTTTTTTTTTAATGTACATTAACCGTCTTTCAGATATATGTGAATGTTATCTGTTAATGTAACAATAATATTGTTATTACTTATGATTATTAATATTAGGATTTATATTGCACCAACAGTTTGCACAGCGCTTTACAACATAAGGGGTACATTACAGGTACAATACAAGTCAAGACAAAATGGTAAGAAGCGCCCTGACCAGGAGAGCTTGCAATCTAAAAGGGAGGGGCAAGTAATCCACGAGATGGTAGCTGTGTGGGGATGAATTGTGTGAGAAAGTGGTAGTTCAGTGGTTAGTTTGAGGTAGGATAGGCTTACCTGAAGAGATGAGTCTTCAGGGATTGCCTAAAGGCAGAGAGAGTAGGAGATAGAGGGACAGGCTGGGGTAAGGTGTTTCAAAGGATGGGAAAGACTCTAGAAAAGTCCTGAAGGCAAGCATTGGAGGAGTTGACGAGGAAGCTAGAGAGCAGAGGACTCGGGAGGAGAGGAGGGGACAGTTAGGGTGATACTTTGAAATGAGGTTGGGGATATAGCCAGGGCAGAGTTGTGGATGGCTTTGTAAGTGATTGTTAAAATTTTGAATTGTATCCTTTGGGTGATTGGAAGACAGTGGAGGGATTGACAGAGGGGGATTGCAGACACCGAGCACTTAGTTAGGAGGATGAGTCTAGTAGTAGCAGCATTCATAATAGACTAAAGGTAGCCCGTGTAAAGGTAAGCCAATGAGGAGGGAGTTGGAATAGTAGAGACAAGAGATAACAAGTGACTGGATGAGTAGCTTTGTGGTTTCTTTGGTTAGGAAGGGGAGTATTTTGGAGATGTTATGCATGTGAAAGTGGCAGGATTTGAATAGCGATGGGATGTGGGACAGAAAGGTAAGGTTGGCGTCACAGATCACACCTAGCACCTTTGCTTGGGAGGAGATAAGGATAGTTGTGTTATCAATCCCAATGGAAAAGTTGGGGGTGGGTGAACCGGGGGGAATAAATATCATGAGCTCAGTTTTTGAAATTGAGTTTTAAGAAGTGTTGTGACATCCAGACTGATATGTCAGTTAGTAGGTTAGTGACGCTCAAGGACACCGAGGGGGTGAGTTGAAGAAGTGAAGAAGTGAGGCATGTGTTGTTTTTAGGACTAGCATGGCTTTCTCTTGGCGGTTCTGTTTTTAAAGATCTAAGTTTCTTTACACTTTAAAGGCACACAAAATAACTAGAAAATACTAATAATGGTTATAAAATATTCTACAGCCAAATATGGACTGCCAGCAAATGCTGTCACTAAGACTGTCTGTGAAAACTGTACTGTTTTATAGCACCAAATACAGTTGTATGGCATCCTCAAAGCATGTTATTTTAAGGATGTATGTATTTTTAATGTTACCCTAGAACAGGGGTCAGCAAACTTAAACACTCAAAGAGCCATTTGGACCCGTTTCTCACAGAAAAGAAAACACTGGGAGCCACAAAACCCTTTTGACATCTAAAATGAAGATAACACGGCATATCTCGTTTTTTTACCTTTATGCTATGTATAGCATGTATATAGGTGGGCTTAGTAACGCACTGGACTCTGGACTTAGTAATGCACCGGACTCTGACCTCAGTAACGCACTGGACTCTGGGCTTAGTAACGCACCGGACTCTGGGCTCAGTAACACACTGGACTCTGGGCTCAGTAACGCACCGGACTCTGGGCTCAGTAACGCACCGGACTCTGGGCTCAGTAACGCACCGGACTCTGGGCTCAGTAACGCACCGGACTCTGGGCTTACCTGAGACCCAGCAGAGCCCACCTGAGAGTGACCCTGCAGAGCACACCATAGATCCTACACAGCCCACCTAAGACTCTCTATGGTGGGCTCTGCAGGGCCTCAGGTGGGCTGGTTGCAGGGGTCCCTTTCCCTGCACCTCCTCCCAACTCCTCTTACCTGCTGCTGCTGGGGCCTGGTCTTCTTCCACCCCCTCCCTTGTCACCTCTGCCATGCCGCCCGCTGGTATTACCAGGGGGGTGCCCAGGACCGGACCTCACTGGGCCCCCCCACAGCCTCAGGTCCCGGGGCCCCGGTGGTAGTTCCGCCCCTGGACAGGGAGCCGCAGAGTTACTGCGGCTCTTTACTGCTAAACAGTGGAAGTTGGTGGATATATAGTGTGCAGCTGCCATAACGAAAAAATATATTTCAAGAAAGCTAGGTCAGTTACAGCTGCCACTATGTTTCCTTCTCTGTGTACTTGATGTGTACCTAGAAAGAAACACTTTTCCTAAAGGTTACTTTAAATAAAATTCAATTTTATAAAAATCTTTAAAAAATGTAAAGGAGTCATTTAAAGCTCATTTCAGCTTTAAAAACTACTTAAAACTTTCCTGATTTCACCGTCCTAGTTGACTCTAATGTATTTCACCAAGCGGCGACATTTGCTGAAAAGTGATGATTTTTCCTGAAATTTACGCAAGCCAAAAACTTTCAAATTCACTCATCCCACTGAGGATAATAAGTAGGCTACAAATCAGTCCAATGTGACAAATTAATCTTAGTATCCCTAATTGTGATGTATGATGCCACTAAACAGCATTGAAAGGTGGGAGCCAGAAATGTCCTTATTTGCGTACTCCACAAACTTCTGCAATGCTCTTGTATCTGAATGGCCAATCTCCATTGACTGGCTATACAAAATGAGAAGGTAGGCACATGGGAAGACAAGAAAGCATGCAAACCAAGGGGAAGTCACTAGTTGTGAAAAAAAAGAGAGAGCAGTCTATTAAAGTTTACATATAATATTTACTTTGAGAACATTCAATAATGCAGGCAGAATCTCATCTACTTCAGCAGTCTCTAGATCTCATGTTGGGAGATTGTCCAAAATTGGACAATTAATTTAATTTTGAAATACAATTGATATTGGATCATCTCATGAGTGAGTTATTTCCTGCTTTTTATTTTTGTAGTTTACCAACTCAGCATCCATTTGTTTGATAATTTAACAAAATATGTACTTTCAGGAAAAGCTCACGTTCTATCACTGGCTGACAACTGGGCCAATTTTTAGAATCTGGATTGTATAATAGTAAAGAAAGACAGGTTAAAATTTGATAAATAAAAACAGATGCTCCCTATGCTCAATTCATCTTGACTGAAGTGTAATTTTGCTATCACTCATTTCTCATAAAGCAAAACCCAAAAAAGTGAAAATAGGATCTGTCCTTGAAAAGGCTTTGAAAAAATAAACACAGCATGTAAAGAAGTGTTCCAATCATAAAGTTACAAGAGCTGCAACAGCAAAGCTTAAATACTTACATTATGAGCAATACCAGGGGATGTCACACCATATGAATGACAACAAATGTGAATGATAAATGTAATCAAATGCATGACAACAAGAATGAAAAAACAAACCTGGAAGCAGCAGCAAATCATACTCCGATTATTGTCACATCAGTTGTGTAAAACACCTCACATCCACAGTGGAATTAGCTGTTTTACATGCTTCAGTCTTCTTTTCTCCCTTTTTTTATTACTCTTTCTCCCCTGTGGTAAAATTCTGACATGTTTATAGATAAATTATGCACTGAAAATACCATTACACATAAATCTTTTCCTGTATGACTTGTACATGATTATACTATTTTCTTGCTAGAAGTCAAAAGCTATAGCATTTTACAGTCCCAGGGATTTAAAGTAAACATGTTAAAAACTTGGGCAATTCAAACTGATCTTATGAAGAAGAAATATATTAACATCACATTAAATATTCAGAAGATCCAAAGACACGGGTACCTGAAGCTACATACACTTTCTTTGTCAAAGTTGAGCTTGGGACGACTCTGCCCACCACCTGAACTTTTTAAATTGTCAATGAGGTCGCCTATTACTAAACATTACTAGACATCTGGCTTTGCCAGGATTTCATGTGGACAGTAAATCTGCTCTTTATGAGAAACAAATATTTTATGCATGTCATAGCATTTGTTTTACTTCATATTTATCTCCCATATACTATATAAAACAATAGATCACATAGTGCGCTGGTATGGTACTGCATCCATTTATGTACAAATATTCCAAGAACAACGAAAGAGGTACCAACATAAAATAATATTTATTCAAAAACTCGCTCTGACTTCTGAGATTCGAGTGCGGACAAAGTCTCAAGCTGTTTAAGGGGGTTATTCACAAAGCTGCTGTAGGCAGACGAGTGAATAACTGACCCGAAGAATAGTAGGGACAAGAGATAACAAGTGGAGTCACAGATCCTAGTAACCTAGTAACCAGCGGACGCTGTTCTGTCATTAAGATGAGAGCTTAGTAGAGGCGGCTTTCATATCACCGCCGGCTTTCATATCACTGCCGGCTCTCCTAAGCTTTCGTCGTAATGACAGATCGGCGTCCCTGGTTACCTGGTAACCAGGGATGCCCATCTTATGAAGGGGCTGGGGGCTTCATGCACGGTGCTGCTACCTCCTCTCTGGTCCATGTGCCCACCACCAGAGTGTCCACCATGATCCCAAGCCTGCCTTACCTCCAGAGCAGCGGCCATTCTCAGCAGGGCAGTCCGGTGTCTGGGCACAACATGTGGATGCAGATTTTTGAAGCTACTTATGTAAGTGAGTTTTTGAATGAATCTTGATTTATTGATATGGCGGTACACACTATGGTCCTTTATGAGCTATCCATGTGAGCCGAGATGAAGAAAACAAAACCTTAAAAACTGAAAAGGAGGAGTCTCTAATCGTACTGACAAGGATTGGACTTACGTAGGGGGGATCCTCGGATCAGCTGCTTCTCCTCCCTCGGATCGTCTGCCTGTGTGCATGTCGGCTCGGCGGCGGTCTGAGGGCAAGACTGGTGTGGGCAGTTTCGGCTACAGGAGCCTACTGCGCATGCGCGGGCGTCAGCGGGACGCGTGTGACGTCACGCTGGCCGGGTTTTGCCGCCGGATTTAAAAAAGGTATAATTTCTTACTGTTTTTGCTATTTCTTTGCCCTCTGTGCCCTCGTTTTCGTTATGGATGCCGCTGGAAGAGGTCTCTCGCCCCACAGGTCCACATCTAAGGAGTTGAGGTGAGGAGGAGTTTTCCTAGAGAAAAAACAAAAACAAAACAAAAAGAGTGCATGTTACTAAGCAGGATTTTCTGCTCCATTTTTTCTAGCCCTGCGGATATGGAATCTTCTGCATCTTGAGGGAAGAAAACTGCTAAATCGCCCAGATGCTCAGCCTGTGATGCTAAAGCTGTAGCGGGAAAAAGGCTTTGTGCGGACTGTCTTAAAGAGGCAGCAGGCACTTCAAAGTCGTCTGCGGACATCTTGGACTTGATTCAGCAGGCCGTGGCAAAGGGAGTAAGGCAAGCAGGCCATTCCCGCAAACGGCAAAGAGTGGCAAGCTCAATTTGGGACTCCTCAGTGGATACGGAGGAGCAGAGGTCCCTGTCGGAGGGTGAATATTCCCTATCTTCAGATCAGGAAGATTCTCCTACGGCCTCTTCACTAGACCCCAAGAGGGTGGATGCCCTGATCGCTTTGGTGCGTAAGGCATTGGATATGCGGGAGCAGGAAGAGGTCTTGTCCCCCTCCAGCAGACACTTTTCGGGTCAGAGAAAGCATAGACCCTGCTTTCCAGTGAGTAAGGTTACCAAAAACCTCATTAATGAAGAATGGGATAAGTCAGAGAAGAGGATGGGGTCTAAAGGGAGGTTTGCTCGCCTCTACCCCATCAGTAACATAGACTCCACCACTTGGGATACGGCCCCAAAATTGACGCAGCGGTGGTCAGATTGGAGAAACGCACTGCCTAACCGGTGGACAATGCAGGCTCTCTGAAGGATTCAATGGATCAAAAAATTGAGCACAGCTTGGTGAAGACCTATACTGCCTTAGGGATGGGTCTTCATCCGGCAGTAGCCTTGTCCTCGGTGTCTCGCACGTCCAAATTGTGGTTGGAAGAGCTGGAAGAAAATATAAAAAGGGGAGCAAGCAGGCACCGGCTCCTTGATAAACTACAGAACATCAGGCTGGCAGCAGAGTTCTCCACAGAAGCCTCCGACGACCTTATACAGTGTCTGGCCAGAGGCATGGTGTCCTCGGTGGTGGCTCGTAGGGCGCTTTGGCTCAGATCATGGGGTGCTGATTCGTCCTCCAAGAATAGCCTGTGTTCCCTATCATTTCAAGGGGAGATGTTATTTGGCCAGGAATTGGATTCTTATATTAAGAAATCATTTTAGAGCAAGTAGGCCATGCTTCCACAGGAGAGAAGAGCTAGGCGCAATTATCGGGATTGGAGGCCTCGCCAGGGCCACTCATCCTTTCAGGATTCCAGGTCCTATAAACCCGGGAGAGAGTCCTCTCGCTCACAGGCGTGGAGAGGTGGATCTGGTGCTCCCAGAGGTGGAAGAGGCAGAGGGGCGGCATCCACCAAATCAGGAGGTACCTTATGAACTAGCGCTGCCATGGAATATAACCAGGAAAAGAAAATTACGGTGAGTATGATTACATTTTCCGTTGTCTGTGTCCCCACAGGTGAGATCCACCATTCACCCTCTCTATTTACCCTGTTATACATTATCAAAGAATAGAAAGTGAGGGAACATGAAAAAAGAAAACTAGCACTGTCACTGGAACAAGAGGTGGTGGTAAGTTTTTAAATATGGTCACATGTCCTGGTGACAACTGTGTATGGGGGGGGGGGGTTTCCCTCACTTTGGGAAGATTCCCTCTCACTTCCTGTTGCATCTGTGAGGCAGGAAGTTAAGGGAAGCCTCCCTAAAGCGACACAGATGGCAAAAAGATAACCTGACCGGGGTTCTAACACTTCCCAAAACAAAATACACATTTTAAGTTTCCCAAGAAAAGATGGAACACAACCTTACTTAATCACTGATACATAAATTATAGCTGCAGTTTTTTTCCTAAATAAATCCAAAATAAATAAACAAAGCCCTTTAATATTCTTGGGTGACTGAAACAGATCTAAAGAGTCAATAGTGAAATATAAAATTTATAATAACTGGAAGACACAGCTTGTTCTGTTGAAGACTTCCAACAATGCTTGTTGGCGTGGTAAATTCCCAGATACTACATATGTTTGTAGCACTGCCAAATATAAAGGTTAATGTGATTTACAATCCAAGAAGTAGAATATTTTCTTACTGCTGTAATTTACCATGAACAGTGTGCAAGTGACTGAATTATGTGATGGTGTAAAAATGAGTTAGCATTAAAAACCTTTAGCTATTATGATCATTTGATCTCTCTTAAGCTAAAACACATTCTAGGAATTTGTAACAAATGTAGTTTACTCTTTAAAAAAACTGTTTACTAGCCAATAAAAAGGATGTCCCCTCCCCTCTTACCTGTTCTCTTGTTTTCCTTGCTCCAGGACCAAATAGTTGTATGTGAAAATTCCTCCCTTCTGCGGTCCAGCCGGGTTCAGTCTCTCCCGGTCTGAGGACCCCTCGCCGGGCAGTAAACCTCGCAATGAGCGGGTGACCATGGTGCAGGGCTTGCTGTCACTATTACCCTTCGGTATTAGATCTTAGATGGGTCGGGGGAGCTGCTGGCTGTGAGCGGCTTCCTGCTTCTTCTGCGCAGGCGCGGGCGTCTCCGTCTCGTGTGCGAGGGGGCGGCGCTTCGGCTCGCTCTGCTCGTTGCCGCGGTGACGGCGGGACGCTCCGTGGTTCGCGCATGCGCGCAAAGCTTTTAAAAACGCCGGTTTTTCGTTTCCGGCAATTGCGGTGTCTCTGCTGGAGTATCAGCTGCGGATTCAGACCTTGCCTTCTTTGCGCTCTGCGTTCCTACTACCAAGTGAGTAAGGGGTCTGATTGGGGTACCTGTGGGGGTCCTTGGTTTTTTTTGCATTGCTGATGTGTACTTGCTTGCTTTAGCCTTTAGCTGCCATGAGCTCCCCCCATCTTGTATCAGAAGCACTGAAGCCTGCAGAAAGGTAGGGAGGCTACGGGGGACAGGTAAAAGAGTGCATATTTGAAGTGGGGTTCTGATTATCTTCTCCTTGCAGGAGTAAGAGCCCTTCTCACAAAAGAACAGAGAAACGTAAAGACCGGAGACGTTCGTCATCTTCTGATTCGGCCCATGAGCACTCACCAGGAGGCCACAGACGTCACCGCCAAAGAGGGTGCTTCAACCTCCCGGCAGGGGAAAGGACAGCAGTTTCCACCAGGCTCATGTTGGTCCTGCTCCTCCCCAGCATTACCAGGCAAAATGGTGTGCAGAGAGTGCTTGAAGGAGGTAGCCTCAGACAGGACTTCTGAGGCGCTAGATATCAAATCTTATATACATGAGGCTGTACAGGATAGTCTTCAGGATCTACTTCCTTCTATGGTGTCCACTACGCACACCACTACCTCTACTAGGAAGTCAAGGCAGACTAGACCTGCAGAACCCTCAAATGAGGGTGAGATCTGCTCGGAAGGTTCCACCGCTCCAGAAGCACAGGAAGTTCATTCATTTGATTTCAACCTTATCATTCCTTTTATTATGGCTATCAAAGAAGCTATTGCTTGGGAGGGCATTGACCCTCCTAAAAAGGTGGCAAAGTATTTTCCAGACCTGAAGAAAGAGGGTCCTACTTTTCCGGTCATGCCAGAGGTCAAGGAACTAATTGAAGAGGAATGGGGGCACCCTGATAGGAAGCTGAACTTTCAGAACCGTTTTCTGAAGCTCTATCCCAGAAATGCAGTCGACTCAGCCTTGTGGGAAAAAAAACAATTATTGATGCGGCCTTGCAGCGCCTTGCACGGCATGTGGCGCTTCCATTGGATAACTCGGTAGCCTTTAAGGACCCGATGGATCGTCGCTTGGATGCAGATTTAAAACGGATTTATGCTACCGCAGGCTGGGCTTTGCGCCCAGCCCTAGCCTTGACTTCGCTGTCCAAGGCTCTGAAGGTATGGGTGTCAAATGTGGATGCGGCACTGAAGGCAGGCATGGAGAATGCAGATACTGTCCGCTCTGGATGAAATGAATCTTTCAGCTGATTTTTTGGCAGAATCGGACCGTGGACAGGCCAAAGGGTAGACATCGAAACTGGAAGTGTCTGGTGCCCACCGCAAAACGTAGGAAACGCTGGTGCCCTGGAAAGATTGGAATATATAGGTAGGCATCGGCCAGGTCCAAAGAGACCATCCAGTGACCAGCCTTGACCAAAGCCAGAATGGTACCCAGACAGGGCCGGACTGGCCATAGGGCAAACCGGGCACTTGCCCGGTGGGCCGGGCCGAACACAATTAACCTGAATGTGTTCGGGTCGGTTCGCTATGCCGATGGCCGGCTCTGTGCAGAACAGTGTCTACTGTGTGGTAGCGAGCAGAGCCGGCACTACCACACAGTAGACACTAGAGGGCGCTGGTGGGGGAGGCCAGAGAAACACCTCCTCCCCCAGCTCTCTCTACTCTGTGCTCTTTTCGGAGCTTGCTGGTGCTGTTCCTGCAGCCTGCATTGTCCTGGTAGCGGCTGAGATATTAACATATGAATGGGCTATGGTAATTTGCATATCAATAGGCGGCGACCCATTCATATGTAAATATCGCGGCTCATTCATATGCAAATCGCGACCCCTCCCCCGCTGCTAAGGAAGAGAAGACTGCAAGAACAAGGTATGTGTATGGTCAGGGATTTACTCTCCCTGCCGCCCCAAGGCCAGATTCCACAATGCGCCCCCCCCCCCCCATCAATGGAGAATGGCTGGGGCGGCCAATACATTTTTTTATTGTTTTTTTTCCCTCTCCCCAAGAGAGAAAAAAATTTGTCGAGTGCCCCCGAGACGGAAGAGGCAGAGACACTGACGGAGGAGGCGGGAGGTGTCGCCAAAGCTCCAGTCGGGCAGCGAAGATGACAAGGAGGCCGTGTCGGGCGCCGAGGATGAGGAGGCCTGCCAGCCAGATGAACCTGCTAGCGTACCAGGTAACAATGGACTAAGCAGCCTTTCTGCCATCATCCTGCCCAGCACCATGGGCGCCCACCATAAGGCAGCTTTACTGCCAGATCGGCGGCCATCCATCCAGGAGAGACTGAACCTGGACGGGGCATCTCTGACTGTTTAAGCCAGTATCATTCCCTATACTCAAATAAGTAACTCCAGCCAAAGTGCTATGAGGGTGTTCCTGTGGGGGGTCAAGAGGGCGGAGCTGACCCATCGTAGGCTGACATGAGGAGGGAGCCAGGAAATATATATATATATAAGTTTTAAAAAATTAAAGAATTTATGGAAGAGTTGTTATGATATGTAAATACTGTAGAATACACAAAACATAGAAATCTCTGTGGATATTAAAATAGTATTAAATGCTCAAACTTTTTTTCAATAATGAACCCAGATCAAACAAATATACAAAGTATTTTTTTACTTTTTTGACGAAATAATTACAATCATCATGTTTCTGAAGAGCTGCTTCCAATTCTCTCAGCTCAGCTTCCCTGAACTTCCTATCCAGTACAAGATAACAAGGGACATAGCAGACTCCAACAACTGTCCATCTACTAGTTTTAGAAGGCAGGAGGGAGGGAAAGGGACCAGGGGGGAATTAATTTGCTATGCCTGTGTGTTTGTGGAGACACGCACAGCTTGCTAGCACACACAAGTCTGACTGCTTAACACTCTGCTTGAGAAAGGAGTCACTCTAAAACAGAAAGTTATGACCAGTGCTCAAGGGACCAGCTGATTCTGCAGGAAACTAAAATGTTTAAACATAAAAAAGCAGCATTCACTGTAAGTGATTTCATCAGCATTTGAAATTAGCTTAAAATCCTTTTGACTTTAATATCACTTTAAGGTATAATGCCGCTCTGATGCTTAGGGGCAAATATAAAGTTTAGTATCCATAATTGTAAGTTTTTTGTTTTTGCTAATATACATTTTAACAAAATATTTTTATGGTCCAAAAGAGGTGGGAATCACAGGTTTATAATTATAAAATCTGAGCTCTACATGAAGTCACTTTTAGATTAAATAATTATGTTTCCCTACGGTACCTATAAGAGTTGTCACTCCTAAGGTTTTACAGATTGAGAATAATTGGACTGATTTACTAAAGTAAGTAAACAAAGGATATTCTGACTCCAATTGTTGTATTTATCCCTTGCTGAGGTCTCTATGCCAGCCCTATATAAGCAGATATAATTACTGCGGACAATGCTTATCAGATAGCTGAACTGACCAAATACCTTTTCCATCCACAAAGTATTTTATTCTGTGCAGTAGGTTACAGCAGACAACGGGATACAGCAAAATAATGAATAGATGGTATTTAAAGGAGTTCAAAGATGATAATGTTTCCAAGAAATTCAGATTACATGTGGTCCTGTTACAAGTAGCCATGACACTAAAACGTCTACTGGAGAAGAAGGGCGTGGTTACATTACACACAGGGGGAAATACATCATAGATTGGGAGGGAACACAGAAAACGTGCATTAACCAAAGTGCAATAACTAAAATGACCACAAGATGTCAGCACATGAACCAACTACAATGCTGCTCACAATATATGGCTTAAGGAAATAAACTATAAAAATTCTCATCTCACATTAATATGAATATTAACTGTGGCTATGCATGTGTGATATCTTACAACTGTGTTCTAGCACAAAGAGAGTAAGAAATTGTATGGCCTCATGCACAATACGTACCAAAACATTGAGTTCAAGTGTGTTTGGAGCTCATTTCTAAACGCACCTGGACTCATGTAATGCATTTCTATGACTGAATGCACACCTAGCCGTCCAGCAGCATCTAGGTGCCTTCAGTCTAGTTCAGTTTACCCAAAATAGACATTTCTGTGTTTCTGAGGCCTTACAGTATGCTTCCTTCATGAGCACGTATGCACACATACGTGCTGCACACAGCAATCACGTTCCTTGGACCTATGTTGCAAATGCTTCAATAATATTTAATGTGTATAGTGTTGTGCTAGTTTTGCATTAAACATCCAAATAATGGTTTTATTATGCCTTATTTTCTTATAAGGACACTACAAAATGCTTACACCAACATTTTACTTACAAATAAATTAAAATAGCAGAGGGTGGTATGTAGGTTGGGATTTGTTGTGCTTTAACGGGGGTTTGTTTTGCAACTACAAAAAATTCAGTATGACACCTGGGACCCAATACAAAAATGTAACATCTCTTATTCATGAGATAATCAACATTTTTCATTGACAAATATGTAGGATTTATGCTATGGTGGTATGCATATTGTACCATTCATGCTGAAACTTTCTAAGCAATAAATGATCGTACAAGGTAACAGCTGTTACGTGTTTCTGCTACACAGCAGTGTTTTGTCTATAAAATGCCCTTGGTTCCAAACACTTTAAATTATTTATTGTTATTTCCCACACAACAGCATTTGTCTATGATACTTGATGTATCATTACAATGACAAACATTTCTCACAATATTTTAGACTTCTTTTACTGAGCATATCCCCGTAATTGACTTGATTTATGGGTCATTGGCCAATGATCTTGGTCCTCTGCTATTTTTCTGAAATATTGGTTGTGACACTGTTTTAGAAGCTCTTCACAACCATAGAACTTTAATAGAAAAACACACACCAAATCAGATTTTAAGTTGAGGAGCACATATTTTCTAGCTATAGAGGGAAACCCATATTGCACTTAATAGCTCTGCTGCAAAACCCAAATCACATTAAAACTGTAACCAAAGCTGAAATAAATGTGCACCATATTATATTGTCATTTTATATCTTCATCTAAAATGCTTCTTTGCAAGTATTAGATGTTTGCAATTTATGTTTTTAAGAATTAGGTTGTATACAATATTTTTACAAAACATGCAATTTCTCATTGGAAATTAAACATGATAAACCTCACCTATTAAGCTAATTTTCCAAAGCTCTGAAATAATAAGACAGAACTGTAGGATAACAAAATGGATTTACTTATGGAGTTGAGAATCTTCACTCAATAAATATGGGAACAATTATTTCAGTTATCATATCACATGAGAAGCAATGTCCTGTTAATTTTGAATACCCAGTCATCTGCAGTTGAAATACAATACTGTGCAAAAGTTTTAGGCAGGTGTGAAAAAATGCTGTAAAGTAAGAATGCTTTCAGAAATAAAAGTATTAATAGTTAATGTTTTTAATTAACAAAATGGAAAGTAAATGAACAGAAGAGAAATCCAAATCAAATCAATGTTTAGTGTGACCACCCTTTTGTCTTCAAAACAACATAAATTCTTTTAGAACTAACCACAGATCTTCTGTGGATGTAGGCTGCCTCAAATCCTTTTGTCGCTTCATGTAATCCCTGATGTGAGGGTTCTGTGGGGGCCAAACCATCACTTCCAGGACCCCTTGTTCTTCTTTACACTGAAGATAGTTCTTAATGACATTGGCTGTATGTTTGGGGCCATTGTCCTGCTGCAAATAAAAATTGTGGTGAATCACACACCTCCCTCATGTTATGGCAGGGTGGTTAAGTATCTGCTTGTATTTCTCAGCATTGAGAACAACATTGATCCTGACCAAATCTCCAACTCCATTGGCATAAATGGAGCTCAAGACATGCAAGGAACCTACACCATGCTTCACTGTTGCCTTCAGAAACTGATTATTTTACTGCTCTCCAGCCATTCGATAAACAAACTCCCTCCTGCTACAGCCAACTATTTTAAATTTTGACTGATCAGTCTGGAGCAGCTGCTTCTATCTTTTGTATTGCTGTTATCTTTTTTTTAAATCGCCATACCTCCGGCCAGAGGCATAACTAGAGGATTTAGGGCCCTGGTGCAAGAAACCATGAAGGATCCCCCTAGCCCCCCACCGCCATGGGAAGGCACTATAAACAGGCACCGTGTGGTTAACAGGAAGGCTGCCGAGGTCCCAGCATGCACGGTACCTTAGCCAGCCGTTTCAGTTTAAACATTTGGTGCTGATGTTCTGTTGAGACGGCTGACCCAGTATTATTATAATACAGGATTTATATAGCATCTGCACTTGCTCACAGACTGGATTAACAAGGAAACCAGCATTTATTTACAAAGTATTAGTTTGTAATTGTTAATTGTGACCGTTAATAATATGCCATCCATGGCAGTAAATGATGGATGGCATATTAACGGTCGCAATTACCAATAAACTAAATACATTGTCAATACTTTCCTCAATAATACTGGTCTGTTTGCAAACGCAGATGCTGTGGTCGGCAAATTCGATAGAACACTGGTATCTGGACATTTTCACGAGTATGAGTACTTTTGAAAATGCCTAGTATTGGCACTGGTGCATCCCTACTTAATAATATCACGTATTGCTGGGACTTGTAGTCCCACATAGTTGGTGCTATTCTGCATTGCTGTATAATCATTACACAGAAATGCAGAATACCTCTAGCTATGCCATTCCTGGCCCATGCTTCACACACACCAGACTTACCTGACTCCTGAGGCACCTGCTTCTGCGTCTTGGCAACCACGGGGCAGGGCTAAGTGGAGAGGGTCCTCTCCCACACAGCCTGGCGGTGCCTGCAGCACATTCTGATTGACAGATCACAGGCACAGCCTCTCCATCCCCGCCGCACAGCCACCCGTACATGTCCCGCTTCTACTGCTGTGGGTGGCAGAGCGGCACTATGGGGGGGCAGCATGAGGGAGCTGCGGGCCCTCTTCTTCCTCTCTGGGCCCCCCAACAGGTGGAACATAAGGGTCCGGTTGCAATTGCGACCACTGCGACCCTGGTAGTTCCGCCACTGCCTCCGACGTGGAAACATGGCTAAGCAACTCAACTATGCATGAAAACATGGGAACTAGGGTGCAGAAAAATGGCAGTGGGTGCTCTGGACTGATGAGTAAAAATTTGAAATATTTTTTGTTTTTTTACTATTGGATGTACAGTGATTTGACTTATATGAATTAATTTCATGGAGCAATAATAGATATTAATCCTTATCAGTATATATAAAGGTGGAGGGCCAGCTCTACAAATGAACAAAACTTCATTGATTTAGTAGACATTAATCCACAAAAAAGTTCACCTCAGCAGTGAACATTTATAATTGTTAATATTATTTGCAAGCCTATGATGGTATGGTATATTTGCATCAACTTCAGATAGTCCAGTGTTTCATTTTAAAGGGTAATGATCAGCACTAATACATTCTTGTCTCCAGTGTCGGACTACTTAATTAAGTGACCTGCACAGCATAAACTTCAAGTCACACAGTCCATTGCCTTGGGGAACAACATTTTCAGATCATAGTTATAGCCAGAGCAGGGGCGGACTGACAACACATGGGGCCCCCGGGAAATACAAGATTATGGGGCCCCCTTGTGCTCCGCCAATATTAAAACCCCACCCACAAGCCACATCTGCATAAACAAGCAGTGGCCATATCGGTCGCCAGCGTGTTCTGCGCATGCACACTGCCATTTTGGAGTATGTCTTGGTATACACTTTCAGGTTCTGCCATCTTGATGTATACCAAGATATACTCCAAAATGGCGGCATGCATGCGCAGAACAGGCTGGCGGCCGATACGGCCACTGCTTGATCTGCAGTTTTGTTGTGCAATTTCGAAACAGCATTAAAATTTGTTTCTTTTGACGAAAAACAAATAAAAATGTTTTTCATTTGTTTCATCCAACCAAATCTTTTTGCCCTGCACATATCTATTACAAACCACACTAAACAATATAATCTGAATAGTATACAGCAGATATGCATAAAACATAACACAACATAACATTAAACAGGTTGTAAAATCTAAAAAAATATAAGAAAAGTAAACAGTATCCCCAACAACCAATAGGATCCCTATATGAACCCAATGTGCCAGTGCCAATAAACTTTAAAAACAAGAGTTCTCACCCGGGGCAGATGGGGGCACCTTTCTTCCAGTGGGGGGCCCGGGACCGGATCTCACTGGGTCCCCCCAGCCTCGAGCCCTCGTACAGCCACAGGGGCGGTAGGTCCACCCTCCCTGTATCTATGGTCCCTCCCCCGCTACCTCTGGGCTTTCATCTGTGCCGCTGTCAGACTAGGATAGTGATGGTGAACGTTTTTGAACCTGAGTGCCCAAACTGTGATGCAAAATCAATTTATTTATCTAAAAGTGCCAACACTGAAAATAACTTTAGTATTGCGTTGCAATTTGGTTTTTTTTCTAACTTTTTCAAATGTTTTCAAATATTTTATTTTTATTTATTTTTTAATAAATATTTTAATTTTTTTAATTTACTTTTAGGGGCTTCGGGGAAATATTAGGGATCTAAAGTAGAAGAAGAGATTGATGACTACGTGTCCTCAATGTCTTTTTCCAGAGCCCCTTTTACTATATCCACAATCATGAATGGACAGGAGGTGATGTAGATCACTTCCCATTTATTCATAATTGAGGATATAGTAAACATACTCTGTCCTCAATTATTTACAAACACTCAGCGATCACTGATCGCTGAGTGTTTGTACCTCGCTCTCCTTCTTGACAGCAGTCACAGGAGGCTGAGCAGTGCGGGGAGGAGAGACACCGGTCACTCACAGCGCTCTCCTCCCGCAGTGCTCAGCTGCCTGGGACTGTTTCTCTCCTCCCCACTGGGACACAGAGCAGCGCCCAGCTGGGAGGAGAGAAAGAACGGACGCACTGCTATAATCGGCAGAAAAATGGCACTTTCGACATTTAGCCAAAAGTGCAATTTTCGGCTGTTATGTTTCGGCGTCAGATATATCGGTGCATCCCTAAATAAAACACACACATAACACACGCATTAAAACGCACACCTAGCCCATGCATTAAAACACACACATAATACATGCATTAATACACACACATATCACACACTCACTCATTAAAAAATATTACACACAACACACATGTAATGAAACACAAATACACACATATCACACACTCATTAAAAAACACACACATAGCTTCATAAAAAAAATCACACAGAATAAAACACATACACACTCACACAACTATTAACAATAAAAATAAATTAAAAATGTCTCCCTCTCCTGCTTACCTGTTTTGCATCCCCAGGGTCCAGCGGGGCACTTGGGGATTATCTCTGGTGGTCCAGTGGAGGATCAGTGTGATCTGCATCTCTGGCTGATGCAGACCATACTAATCGCTCCCTGCCTGTGAGAAATAGCACCACGAGGGAGCGATCGGTATGATCTGCATCAGCAAGAGATGCAGATCACACTGATTCCCCACTGGACCACCAGGGGATGAATTTAATTTAATATATTGCCGGTTCAGCAATATATTACATGGGATCAGGGCACCTGCCAGGTTTAAAGACGGCCGCCGCTACTCACGGCAGAAAAATTAAAAAAAACTTAGGGGTCTATTTAAAAAAAAAACCTAGGGGTCTATTTTAAAAAAAATTATGGGTCTATTCACAAAACTGCCGAAGGATCTAGCCACAGCTTCGGCTGATCCTTCGGCTAGCTTCGGTCCCAGGACCCCTTTGGTTCAGTAGAATAGCTAGTACTATAGCCCATACAGCTCCCGAAGGCATATGCCTTGGCTCGACTGAGGCCGACAGCCTGCTACTGACAACTGGGCGGAGCCAGCTGTCATCTCACAGCTGGCTCCGGCCACTTGCAGAGACAGATCACCATCCCTGGTTACTTTGGGAGTCTACCGCTATTAGATAGCGGCTCCCGGCCGACCGGGAGAGAAACACATTATCCCAGAAAGGTTTACTCTGCTCGATCGAGCAGAGTAAACCTTTCCCTGCTCTGTTTTTTTTTCTTCTGACATCGGAGCCGATGGCCGCCGTCAGTCATAAAAAAACAGCATAGGAATGCATAGCTAGATTCCTATTTGCTATTTCACTTTGCAATAGCCAATAGCAAACTAGCTATTGCACCCGCCCACTGCTGCTATCAATCAGCAGAGGGGACCTGAAGTTCTCCATCAGGTCCTCTCTAGTGATTGACAGCAGCAGATGGTGGGTGCAATAGCCAGCTTGCTATTGGATATTGCAAATTAAAATAGCCAATAGGAATCTAGCCATGCATTCCTATGCTGTTTTTTTCTTTTTCTTTTTTTTATTCTGACGGCAGCAACTGTCAGAATACTAAAAAGAAGAAACTTGCAGATAGCAAAGAAGCTATTGGTTCCTCTGCTATCTGCCATCATTTCAGGGGGGGTGATCTCTCCCCCTGATTACAATGAGAGTTTAGCAGAGCCAGAGGTTATATTACTTGGTAACCAGGGGACGCTTATATGTCAGTACCATGAGAACTCAGCCGAGTCAACTTTCATATTACCTCCGGCTCTGCTAATCTTTTTCTATTTTTTTCTACTTTTTTTGACTGTTTCTCTATTCTGCTCAGTACCACAGCGGCATTTGGCTATTCACTCACTGCTGTTCGGCATCTATGAGAATAGGCCGAACAGCAGTAGCCTGCCGGAGGTTCGGCTCAGCTGATCCAGATGTTGGATCGGCTGAGTCGAACTCCTTCTGCCCTTCGGGTGGGCCGAGCATGCTGAGCATGTTCGGCTGACCTGAACCCAGCCGCAGCAAGCCGATGTACGGCTGATTTCAGTCGGTATACCACTGAAATCAGCCTTACAAGCCTGAAGTGAATAGCCGAACAGCACTCCGCTCACTTCACTTTGGGTCGTTTATTAACTCGGCTGTCCAACGGCAGTTTTGTGAATAGACCCGTTAATGTGCAGTGGAGACAGGGGGACACACAGAGCAACCCGGGTGAGGATCTGGAGTGTGCGGGCCCCGGCAACTGGCACCTAGGCTCCCGTGCCATAGGTTCGCCATAAGTGGACTTGGAGATGCAGCTGTGTTAAAGTGGCGATGCTGTCGCCGCTTTAACACATCCACATCTCCTCCATGTGGGCTGGAAAGGGCACTGGGGGTGTCGGTGACGGTCTGGCTATGGGCCCTCGGGCAGTGTCCGACTGCCCATATCAGGAGTGCTTTCATGCGAGAAAATCAGTTCTTCTAAACCAAAATATAATAAAGTTCTATCCATACCTGATGGATGTAAAACGTAGCAGGTTGCTTGTCCACTTTAAGGAAATGAAAAAAGTCAATGTGAAATCTATCTAGTCTCTCACCTGTACCATAAACACAAATCATAGATGTATGTACAGTATTCAAATCTCCCAATGAGTTTTCAGGGTGAGCATAGAAGCATCTGTCCAGTTTAACTGGTGATGTTCAACATCCTGAGAGATGCATCCTTTTGTTTTTGTTCAGTAAACATATCTCCCCATGAAGATCTGTGCAGTGTCCCACTCTCTCATATATATAGTATATGTACCCAGATATGTATTCCTCCTGCTAACCTTTGCTGGTGTAACAAAACAATTGCTTGGCTGGAACACTGGTGCTTTATGATAAGGATTAAAAATATGTTCTCCCTAAACCCAATTCCTGAGTGCAGGACCTTTGCTGCCAACTAGTATAATTCAGGTGCTGCCTCCACTGAGCTCTTTGGTCCAGTGTTTCTTCATTCATGTAGTATCTAAATGGCTGGTACTTTTACCTGCCTGTTGGCAGCAGGGTCCCACACTTCAGAGCTCTTTCTATTTGCTGCCTTTTCAAGTGCTCAGGTACTGCTTTAATGCTAGTATTTCTATCAAACACATACCCAAAATATATATTTTCAATAAGTTCGAAATAATTGGAAATATGTGGATGGTAGGGGGTTCAGGGAATGCAGGGTTGTGGTTTTTAAGCATTTTAGTTGTCACGAACAGGGCTCACAGAGGTTATCTGGAATCAGGAATGTGGACTCTCCTGCTACACTTTGCGAGGGAAACCTAGATCAACGGGTGCAAGCAGTGTAGGCTGGCATCTCCCAGAGCTGGAGTACTAGCAGGGAACAGAGCTGAATGAGGCAATGGAAGTCAGGATTATCTGGAAGTTCAAGTATTGGACAGGGTGCTGCTATGCTGAGTATGTAGCATGGGGTCTCCCGGGGTGTGGAATCTAAGGGCCAGCTGGTGTTCACCAGAGCTTCTGATGGTGGAGATGGACTTGGCTGCGTGCTGACCACAGGTCACGTCCCCTAGGTTCACTCATCTCAGCTAGCAGCTGACAAAGACTCAAATTTCAGTATAGGCTGTGGACACAGATACAGGGAACAAATCAAAGGTTAGGGACAGGCAGCAGACTAGGACTTCCAGGGATGAGACAAAGAAGCAGACTGTAGACATGGATTTCCAAGGAAAAAGTGAAGTACAGGACAGACTGTAGACAAGGATTTCACAGGACAAGGCAAAGTACAGAGCAGACTGTAGACAAGGATTTCCAAGGACAAGGCAAAGTACAGGGGAGACTGTAGACAAGGATTTTCAAGGAGAAGCCAATGGTCGGTACACAGATAACCGTCAAGGGATTTAGCTTCAACAGCAAACAGGGGCCTTGGCATCTAGTTTAGTAAATCATTGCTTGGGTAGTGCACCATGCAATGCACTGGGTTTAAATGGAGTAAGCCAGAGTGAGGAACACAGGATTGGCAAGAAGCTGACTGCACTGATTGGCTGAGAGTCTGCATAAGAATCAGAAGGAGAGGTCAGCCAAGGCCTAAAGCTGCCAGGCTAGAGCAAGAGCAAATTAGTAACAGACCACATGTCTGGAGGACTACAAGCAACAGCACATCGCTGCTTGCCTGCAGAACCAGGGGTATGATGTTTTCACATAGTTGTGGATCTACAAGTGTGGAACCAGGGATGACCTTTGGGGTGTTCTAGCTGTGCGGCCGCACAGGGTGCCGTGGCAACAAGGGTGCCAGGCGGCTGACACAGCTCATTTTCGGGGCGACTACAGCCTGCGGCTTCTCTCCTCCTCACCGCTCGGCCATCCGACATGAGAGCGCTCCCTCCTCCGCCCCACCCTTCAGCATTGACCTCGGATCCCGCTGCCTCACCCCATACAGGCATCGGGGATCCGAGGAGATCGCTGAAGGGGGGCGGAGCAGGGAGCGCTCTCATGATAGATGGCCTGGTGGTGAGGAGGAGAGAAGCCGCATCTTTCAGGATGGACGAGCGGTCAGTTCAGGATGACAGCGGCTCTGTGTGTGGCCAGGGGAGGATGATCAATGATATTTACCGATCCTGTGTGTGTGAACACTGGACTGATCGTCTGATCACTCCAGTGTTTGTAAATAACTGGGGACACGTAGGGCTATGTGTCCCCAGCTATGAATGAACAGGATGTGATTTACATAACTTTCTGTTCATTCATTAATTTCTGAATGGGGAGTAGCACTCAGTACAGAGGCTCCTCCCCATTCATAAAGTGGTGATAGTAAATGTTTTACTATCATCAATTTCTGAATGAATGGGAAGCCTCTGTATTGAGTGCTTCCCATTCATTTAGAACAGAAGGTGCAGAAAAAGAAATTGAGGACTTTGTGTTCTCAATTTCTTTTTATATCTTAAAAGGGAAATGTCAGGGGTCTGTTTAGACCTCTAATATTTCCCCGAAGACTGCCAACAGTAAAAAAAATAATAATAATAAAAAAAAGTAAAAAAATAATTTTAAACATGATTTTAAAAAAGTGAAAATTACCCCCCACGCACGTATTATTAGACATGTACAAAGACTAACAATGAATTGCAGATGGAATGAATGAAAATTAAAAAGGTTTTCATTCATTTCATCAAACAAAAAAAATCTTTATGCTATTTTAGATGCAGCCATTGGTGTGTTCTGGAGGCAGGGCGCATGATGTCATATGACACCGCACGTGTTGGGCACGGCCATCTTGGTGTATATCTAGGTATACACCAAGATGGTGTCTCCTATACGTCTCCTATTGTTTTGCTTTTCCTATACGGGTGTGTGACATCACCTGACGCCACGCATGCATGGCGTCATGTGATGTCATGCTCCCTACCTCCAAGATGGTGGCACGTATTCGCAGAACATGCCGGTAGCCAATTGGACGCTGCACATTCTCAAACAAAATATACATTTTCTGTATATTTGGAAAATAGTAATTCATTAATTTAATATGTAGTCTAGATTTTGTGTTCTGTTTTTTATTTTTACTTTTCTAGGTACATTTACTTAAAAAAGGTCTGCCTGACATCTGACACTTTATTTCTATAGACTCTATTTTAGTTTGACATTTATTGTTTATAAATTGTTTGCCTACTAATGTTTTATTTAATAAGAATACTTATATTGTGCTTACAAGTTTAATAGCTTTGAATAAAAGTTTTATTTTTACCATTGTTAGGTCTGAGGTGTGGGCCCGAGGTCATGAGGAGGACCTCCCTTGCAACCCTGTCTGATGACCACTGGGGTTGAAGATGGTGTGCTCAGGCAGGGGGTGCACGGGTGCCGGATCAGGATACCGGGTACTTGCGACAGGTGGTGGCTCAGCAGAGTAGGCAGCTGTGCGGAGAAGGTACTGGAGTCCAGTGGGGAAGTTAGGAGACAAACCGGGTCGGTAATCAGCAAGCAACGAGGTACAAGGCAGGATCCAATGGAGAGTCGAGAGGCAGGCCGGGTCGGTAACAGGTGGGCAGCAAGGTACAGCAGGATAAAGGGAACGTCAGGGAGGAAGCCAGGTAATAATATCAAAAGACAGGAGCAAGTTAACGATGACTGGTGCTGGCTAACAATCACTCAGCACTGAATCCAAGTCCTGTGGGGCTTTATATAGGCTGAGGGCGTCGCACTGCGCGTGCGGCGGCGTGATGACGTCACTCGCGCACGCCAGCGCGATGACGTCACGCCGTGCAGGGTGGATCCCGCCGGGTCACAGTGCGTCTGCGCCTGTGCGGCCTAGAGGTGCAGACGGAATGCCCCCTCCGTGTGCGTCCCCGCACAGAGGCTCGGATCGGGACACGGCACATCCCGCGGGACGGAACCCGACATGGACGTGTCACTTGGACCGGGACCCGACAACCATACTTTTTATTATGTTTCTTTGGGACTTAACAAAATGGGAGTTTTTAAATAGTGCAGATATTGAAAAATGGGTGTGGTCACTGAGGGGTGTGGTCACTGAGGGGCGCTGTAAAGCCTTCTCGCACAGGGCGCCTAAAGGCCTACGGCCGGCCCTGTTGAAGTACAAATGTCTGCAGCTCAACTGTGACATTAGTTCCTCTATGTTTTGACATTTCTCATATTTAACTTTTAAGACAATGCAGTGTAGTATTGCAAAAAAAGAAGCACACAACCTATACTATGAAAAATGTTTTACTGGCCACTTTGTATAAAGTTGAGGGCTTAAGCTTTATTTTTTTGAAGGGTACAATTTCCTATAGCTTTTAGATCTACTGTGGCTGCTACTATACTGGTCATTTCATGACTGTTACTGATGGTTAAAAAAAATCAGATGTCACATCAACAACTACCTATTAAAAAGTATTTTTTGTCCTGGTTATAATTCAGATTAGGGTGCTGTTGCTCCTAAGCACCTAATTAATTAGTGCTTTTCCAATTACTCCCTTGAAGTTGCATAAAAAGCAGGACACTCACCCTACTGAATGGCGCCTCATTTTTTTTACTTGCATTAGTAGATATCCCCCAAGGCAGTACCCAACTCCCCATGCCCTTTGATAATGTATTGCCTTGAAAGTGGCCAGTATTGATTTTCAAGATTCACTCCCCCCCCCCCCCCCCCCCCCGACCACAAACCCTACAC
>NW_017308184.1:0-7873 GCF_000935625.1 Nanorana parkeri | reverse complement strand
CATTGACTTCAGTGGGGTTGGGATTTAAGTTTACAATTTCTGGAATTTCTTAATTTTAACAAATAACTTGCAAATCAAAACCATACTGATTCTCTCATCCTTAATTGTAAAGCCTATTTTTTGTAAAACAATATTGATACCACATACTTAAAAAGTTCCAGTTTGTGGTATCTTCTTTCTAGAAAATAATGCATCAGTAATTGTCAATACTTGTTAAAAACCTTTGACTATTTTAAAGGACTTGTTTATCTAAAACTGATATTTAGGTATTTGGCTACAGAAATCCTAATTAATGCAGAGAAAAAAAATTATGACATGTTCAGTCTCCAATCATTTTTTGTAGTGATACAATAGGATTCACGGGTCAGTGTGAAGACAATTATATATTATGGACATTGGAAGAAGTAGGGTCAATTGTTTAGGCAGGAAAAAAAATCCAACACAGGGGTCCACAGTGTTCTCTAGGCTTAAGATTGTTTGTGTTTGCACACTGGATACTTGTTTGCAAGGCGGTAGCATAAAAAAACATGTTGAGGCTCCTTCTCTATATGTCTATATGCATTGTGCCTACAATCCATATAATGAACCTTCAATCTAGCATAGAACAGTGTGGACACATTTGTTTGGACTTTAATAACTATTATATGTGAAACTGTTATTTGATTTTCCTGAGATTTCTGAATATACTGTCAATTTAGTCATAGTGAAAGACTCATATATAATATCACCTGGGACAGAAAAAGCCTTATATGTTTTTAGGGCTAAATACATGCATGAGAAAGATTAGCTAAAGTTTACCCAACTCATTGTATGTCTTTTGAGACAATGTTGAGTTGCAACTGCCAGGTATCATCATGATATAAATACATGTAAGATTCTCAGAATCAAAATACAAAATCAGTGTTAGAGGGCCTTTGTTTAAAATCAGCCCAGAGGATATTCATAGTATGTCAATATTCTAGGATGTTGACTTGAAACAAATAGAGGTGTATTCCTGTTTGCTCCATTTCTGTACACCAGAGTCCCAAGCTTCGTGTTTGCTGCTGATTACTGCTGTTGTACAACTATTTAGGAAAAGCGATTTATGTATAGGAGGTGTACAGATAGACACAAAGTAATTATAATTATGCCTTGATAATTAGAAATACTGCTGCTGATAGCAATCAGCAAACTGCAACATGTTTATTAGAATGAATACATCTGCCCCACTTCTCCCTGACTTCAGAGTGGTTTAGACATGGCAAGTGCTTATAGCATCCTTTTTTCTATATTGTATATCTAATTTTTTTATAGGCATGAGGTTCAGTTTTGGGTCTACCATAAGTTTGAGGCTACATTATGTGCCAGCCCCCTCACTATAAAAGGTGGCTTCCCAGCAGTCATTTGTCAGTGTGTTGGAGAGGTTTAGTGAGAACTGACAGTCTGTGGGTAAGCAGAGTTAGTTGTTGCTAGACAGTTTTTGCTATACAATTTTGTATTTTGTGCATTGTGCTGAATTACTGTAAATTGCATTTTTGTGGACTACATATTCTTGTGTACCCCTTTGTGTTCACAGTTAAGAGACCAAACAGTACTTTCTAGTACTACCTTTTTTGAATGTATCAGAAACAGTTGTAGCTGTTAAGCTCTTGCCCCTCACCTTGCAGTTTTTTTGGATTTATATATAGTAACCTAGGATCTTTAACCACTGCTTCAAGGTTGGAAACACCACACAATGATTCAATTTGTTCAAAATAAAGTCATTTGCCTTTTTATTAACAGGTCTGGCACGACAGGCAAAATAAACATAAACAAACAAAAGTCCTGGCTCTACTGAGCACTTCCAGAAAGGCACAACTGAATTAGGTAACTTTGCTTGTTCATAAGAAAAATACAATACAAATGGGTGCACAGGCCTTTCAAAAATAAGTTTTAGTCCTTTTTTAGATAAACCATCTCAATCTCACACAGAAAATGTTACAGTAAACACTTAGGGTTATTTCACACCATAGGCAGTGCAATCCGGACTGATTCTTGCAGCAAAATGCTTGCAGCATTTTGATCGCACCAGACCGCACTGCAGGCACTGCAGGCACAATGGAGCTTCTGGCTTGCCCTGTAGCCTGTGTGCTGTCTGAGAGAACCTTCAGTGCAGAAGGAGAGGTGAATCTGCCTGTTCCCTAACAGTGTGGACTGGATCACTTTGATTAAAATGAACCAGTCTTGGATTACCAGTGAACACAAAACCCCTGAAGCTGATTCTGTAGTCTAAAATTATTGATTTAATCAGGCTCCCCCCAAAACAAAATTAATTCTTGCAACCCTTTTCCAGCCCCTGCCACTTCTTCTGGATTAGTTTGTGCTCTGGCACAGTAAAGGTGCTACATAATGTTTCTGCAGCTGGACCTCAGCTGTCATTTCAAATGTTTGCTACAGGGTAAAATATGTGTTGCACCTAAAAGTTTGTAGGTTATTCCAATGCTCTGGCACTGTAAAGATGCCAAACAATGTTTCTGCTGCTGAACCTCTGCTGCCAAATGTCTAATGTTTGTGGAGGGTAAATCCTTCTTTGTGTCTCTGAGTATTTGGCCTATTCATGTGCTTTGCCCTGTAAAGTTGACACAAAACATTTCTGCAGACAGACCGCTGTGGTCAAATTTCAAAAGTTTTTTGCAAGGTAATTCCTGCTTTGTGTCTCCTTGTTTGTGACAAAAAGCTTTACCAAGTGTTAAAAAGAGTTGCACATGAGCTGAGCAGTTAATGCATAAATAAACATGCATCATAACAGTCAATATTATATGACTTAAATCATATGAATAAATTAATTGCAGAACAAAGTAAAATAAAAGTAACTAGATATTGCATGTTTAACATCAAATACATTCCATTTACTAACAGCAAATTCATTGCATATACTTAAACCAATTAATCAAATCATATAATCATATAAATACATTAATTTACATAAAAAGTCACAGGTAATTAACTAGATATTGACTTCCGGTTCCGGCGCCTGATGTAGCGGTCTGAGAGCTTCCGCACGGCCAGGCTTAATCAGCATACAAAATCTTACCTCGGCCCTCTTAATACCACTCTACACCCCGGGTAGACTCTGCTGGAACTCCCTCTGCAATCGTCCATGGATAAATTCCTGGCGAAAAAACGCAACGGACCACGGAGCAAATCCACGCCGACGAGACCCAGGAGGCCCCAACCACCTCCCAAGATGGCTGCGGTGCACACTCTCCCATATGCCAGCCCTTCCTCAGAGGAGGATCGCACATCAATCCCTGAGCATGGCCTGATAGCAGCAGAAGTGGCCAAACTACTGCGTCCTACAATACAGGATGCGGTAGCTAAAGCAGTGTCCAAGGGCATCCAGGCTATGCAAGTCGATCTTCTCAATCAGGCGCAGAGGATCTCGGAGGCGGAGCACCGCATCGTTCAGCTAGAGGAAGGGAACGAGTCTGCGGCCTCCCTACTAAACGCTGCTCAGCATAACATCCAGCATCTAATGGATCGGGTGGAGGATCTGAAGAATCGTTCCAGGCGGAACAACCTCCGCATCATCGGACTCCCGGAATCCTATCACCCTTCTCAACTAGCGAGCATCTGCACTCACAACATACCTGATATCCTTGGGACCCATGCCACCTGCAAAGTGGAACGCGCCCATCGGGTGGGCCCTCTGAACCCGGAGAGGAAATCACCGCGACCGGTTATTGTCCGTTACCTGGACTACAGCGACCGCATGGCGGTTTTACAAGCCTTCCGTGGCAATAAAGGCCTCACCCTCGACGACCATCGTCTCCTTCTGTTCGCTGACTACTCCGCCGAAGTCTCCAAGAAGCGCAAGGCCTTCAGCGGCATCTGCTCTATGCTTTTCCAAAAGAAAGTAAGATTCACCCTGGCATATCCAGCCATTCTCCGCTTTCAAGCAGCAGACGGCTCCCAAAAATCTTTCCAAGACCCTGCAGAGGCGACGGGCTATGTACACCAGCTGATGGACCCAGCCGCGCCGTACGAGAACACCCGATCCCCTCGTTCTCAACGCCATTCCACCCCAGCAAAGAAAACACTCCCTCGTCTTCCAATGACCCCTTCAGATTCGCCTTGAGCTGCGAGGCCTCGCACGGAAACACGGCAGTGTTTTGTTCAAAACCTTGGACCCAGGTGAGATCTCATTGATTTCCTCCAGCCCTGTCACCTTGGGAAGGGGGAGAGAAAGAAGGCAGGTACTGTCTTTGACTGCTCAGAGATTGCTGCTCTAAATCTCCCACTAATGTTACTCAATGGATCACTTTTTACCTCGGCAGAGGTACAGCCTGCTGAGGCTTGTTATAGTCGTGCTCCTGGCTTAGCGGAGCCACAACCGACCATGCTATGCTCTTCAGGAAAAAAGAGAAGTGACGTACTGAAAACTTGTTGGTTCTTTTGCTTTTTCTATATTTTTTTTATTTTACTAAAGTTTTGGGTCGGTTGACCTGATGTTTCTTTTTTCTATTATTTTTATTGTTACTTGGTTCTACCATACATTGCTTATATGCTGCTCAACAGGGTCCATCCGTGACCTACGCAATACCCCTGAGCGTATTATCCTATTATGTGCTACAGTATATACGGTACTTATGTTGACATTAGGTTCTTCTATCTCTGCCAGGGACTGTATATATGTTGATACGCCATGGTCTGTATTATTGCTCCTAAAATGTATGTATCTTAAGATAATCTGTACATCCCAAGGTAAATGGCCATGAGAGTGATCTCCTGGAATATCAACGGCCTACGGGCACCGGCCAAACGAATCAAAATCCTCCGCCACCTTAAAAAATTGAAACCCGATATAGTACTACTGCAAGAAACACATCTCCCCCAAGCAGATATAGATAGGATGCGGAAATTGTGGTTGGGCGTTGATTATCTGCTCTCCTGCGGTAGGCAGGAGAGCGGGAGTGGCCATACTATTTGACAAAAATCAGCCCTACAAAATTGACCACATAGAAGTTGACCCCGATGGCCGGAAATTGTACGTCCGGATCACGGTCCACAATACAACCTATTCTCTCTATAACTTCTATTTTCCAAACTCCCCGACGGTTCAATTCTTCCAGGAGACCATCTCTTGGATAATGCGTGACACTAATCCACATAAAATCCTGGGAGGAGACTTTAATTCGGTTATGGTATTGGGAGAGGATAGATCCAGGGAATCAAACAAAATCAGGGGCTCTGACTCATCCTCATCCACACCAACTCTCTTAGCTGACTTAGCGGAGACTTTGGATGTGATAGATGTATGGAGGATTCGGAACCCCCTTGAGCGAGAATTTACTCATTACTCAGCAGTGCATGACACCTTCGCCAGAATATATTACTTCTTGACCTCCGGTCCCGTAGATGCCACGGTGCTTGACGCTCAAATGTATCCCATAGCCATATCTGATCATGCCCCCATAATGCTGGAACTACGCTCCTCTCTCCCGAGAGGTGATGCCTTTATCTGGAGATTTCCATCTCACTTGGCGATGGATACCTCCTTTAAAGCCATGTTAATAGCAGCTTGGCAGGAGTACGATCTATATAACCGAGAACACCTTAGCACACCTAACTTATATTGGGAAGCGGGCAAGGCATTCATGCGAGGTAAAATTATGTCCTATGTGGCGGCAAAAAAAAAACATGCCAAGTCCCAATTCAAATTTGCCAGTCAGACCCTCCGTCAGGCCCAACGTGCTTATACCTCTGATCCCACACCAACACATAAGGAGCAATGGCGCACTGCCAAATTTAATTTTGAATGGTGGACCAATCAACAACATTTGTATTTCCAATCCCAATTCCAATTGCGTCTCCATAAGTTTGGTAACAAGGCAGGGAAACTGTTGGCACATTTGACTAAACCCAGAGCCTCTAAGACCCATATATCCTCCCTGCTCTCTGACAAGGGTGGTATCTCCTCGGACCCCAAGCAAATAAATTCAATCCTAAAGAGATTTTATTCCACTCTATATTCGGCAACTCCGATAGATATGGCAAAAGGAAATGATTTTCTTAAATCTTTGTCGCATCCTAAGTTATCGGAGACGGACCGGGAGTTCCTGAACTCTGATATATCTTTGGAGGAGGTAACTAAGATTGTCAAAACCTCACCCACTGGCAAATCTCCGGGACCGGATGGTCTGACCAACGAATTTTACAAACTTCTCCAAGAAAGTTTATCTCCGGTTCTACATCAAGTCTTCCATACTATATGGTCAGGGGGCGAATACCTTCAAACTGTTGCCGAAGCCTATATCAAAGTTCTGCCTAAGAAGGGCAAAGACCCTACCCAACCAAACTCCTATAGACCGATATCTCTCATAAACTGTGATGCGAAATTCTTATCAAAAATTATAGCTGATAGGCTGGCGAAAGTTCTACCCCAACTGATTTCCCCGGCCCAGGTGGGCTTTGTAAAGAATCGATCGGCTGTTTCTAACATTCGTAAACTACTGACAGTATTGGACTATGCCAAGGAACACCCGTCTTCCCCCCTGGAGCTTATCTCAATAGATGCGGAAAAAGCTTTTGATAGCATCCAATTTCCATGGCTTTACAAGGTCATGGGGGAGATGGGCTTCCTTGGCCGACTTCAAACTTTTATTCAAGCACTATATGCATTCCCCTCTGCCCGGGTATGTACCCCTGGCTTCATTCCCTCCAGATTTCTTCTGTTGCGAGGGACAAGACAGGGATGCCCTTTATCGCCCTTGTTATTTAATATCGCTCTGGAACCCCTGTCACTTTTTTTAAAATGTATCAGACATCACGGGGATCTCCCTGTATGCCTCCCACCTTAAGATAATGCTCTTTGCTGATGACATCGTTATGTTCTCCTCTGATCCCACTCGAGACCTTCCCAAAATACAGGAGACCTTCACACGATTTGGCACCTTCTCTGGCCTACATATTAATATCACTAAAACCGAAATTCTCCCTCTCACTCCCACAGCGACTACCATATTGAGTCATGTCACAACGTTTGCTGTTGCACATAGTTCCATCACTTACTTGGGCCTTAAGATAGGTAAAAACCCGACCTCCCTGTATAACCTTAATTACCCTCCGCCCTTCGATAAAATACGTAAAGAACTACTCCTGTGGAGAAACCTTCCTCTTTCTCTATTTGGTAGGATTCACTTAATAAAAATGTTATCATTTGCCAGGCTCTTATACCTCATGCAGACTCTACCGATACTCCTGAAGCACAAAGACATACAAGCAATTAACAAAGACTTCACTATGTTCATTTGTTCATTTGGCAGGGGGAAAAGTCCAGGATATCCCAAAAAAACTATTTTTACCCAAAGATAGGGGAGGTATGGCATTCCCCAACCTTAGACTCTACAACGTGAGCTGTCTACTTTGACACACTCTTGATTGGCTGCATTCCTCCTCTTACTATTCCAACTTTTTGTTGGAAGCATCAATGGTGTCCCCTTGGACGCTCCCTGCCCTCTTACACTGTCCCTTCTCTGCCATGCCTCCTACACTACGCTCTCATATTTTGATAAGAGACACTGTGGTGGCATGGAGGGAAGCTCACAAACATTTAAAATTAAATCCATACTTCACGCGCCACCTCCCCCTTAGGGGCAACCCATCGTTCCCTCAGGGAGGGGAACACTCCGCCTTCTTACGGTGGGATCAAAAAGGGATTTGCCTAATTTCACACTTTTTCAGTGATGATGGCCAAAAATTGTTATCATTTTCAGAATTCAGCAGTACGTTTGGGATTAACAACTCCGACTTCCTACATTATATGCAGGTCACTGCCTATGTTAGAAAATTAAGCCCCCTCTATGATAAAGGACTACTGTAACGTCTACTGTAGTGGGTCGCACTGGAGCGCAAC
>NW_017308183.1:204775-265880 GCF_000935625.1 Nanorana parkeri | reverse complement strand
TGTTATTGCTATTACATAGGGGGATTCAATCCCCCTATATATTAGCGAAGGCATATATAGTCGCCTAATGTCACCTGGGGACCCCAAAAGAAGCAGATGAAGCAAAGATCTGCTTCATCAGCTTCTTCTCACTAGCTTGTAGTGAAACAGCCGTTAACGGCTGTAAAAACGAGCGGGTCTTTCCTGCCCGTGCGCGCAGGAAACATGCTGTCTGGAAACGGCAACCCGCTGATGCGAATCTGCTGTCCGTCCGTTTTTTCTTAACGGGCGGACGGCAGGAGGTTAATTTCATACATCTTTTATATCAAAAGTTCTGACAATCTCCATGCTTTTTTTTTTAAAGCATTGGATGCTGCCTTTAGGATACTATGTATAATCCATCTCCAAAGAAAAAACTAAAAGGGTAACAAATATATTTTAAAAACATATTTAAGTATGCTGTGTGAATGGGAACGAATAATAAACATATAGCTTAAGTTTGACTGCAAAGGTGGAAATACATGGTGTTTGTATAATGTGATATTTTGCATCAGAATTGGGGCATGCTATTTACACAATATAGATATGCTGTTGGGTTTGCATGTCAGGGTGCTGATTATTTGTCATATGTAGATTATTTATGACATTGTTTTTCAGTATCATCCATTTTCAGTGAATAATAACAGTGATTCACAATCCTTTTTCTCAAATAGCTACACAATGCAGCAAATGCAAACCAGAAAGAAAAATATGAAGCAGATTTGAAGAAGGAGATAAAGAAACTACAGGTTTGTTTTTATCTGTTCACACATCATGTAATGCACAGATCTAGAACATGTGAAGTAAGATTAGTGTTCAAACTGAAGTTGTGCAAAAATAGTGTACTTTACAAATATATGTTGCAGATGCGGAGTATTCATTCAGCACTGGATGCTTGGCAATTCTGGCACTTTGTTTCATTTTACCAGCTCCAGAGCAGTACTTAGGTGTATATTGAATGGTGGGCCCAAGTACCACTTCCAAATTATGTAAACATAACAAATCTAAAATCAGAATTTAATGGTACAACAATGACATATGAATTGATTCAGTCCAATTTTATTCATTATTAAAATATTTCTGTAAAAACATTTACAGTGTTGATGCAGTATATCGTCAGATAACAATTTCATAGCAAACACTGAGTGCTAACTCCAGCATATACTGGACCAGCTACATCACATAGATAATTCAACAATTTATCACCCTTCCTAACGTAGACTGACAAGCACAACTTGGGTATACATGATCTCGTCCCTCTTTAAATATAGTTCATGAGAAAGCACAAAAAATAGGGGTTCATATGAGGAATTGATATCACTGCATGTTTATAGTTCAAACATTTATACAATAGAAAAAATAAAATCGAGTACATAGATATAAGTACAATATTCACCACATATATAGTCATTGCAAAGATAAAATATCGTCTGGGGATTAATATTTGGCAACCTTTTGGTATAGAAACCATTTGTCAATATAAACATATGTTTACCTTATTTATCATTGTAGTTTCCTAGTTTTTGCTAATTTTCATAGATTAAATTAATTCGATTAACCTACAAAAAAAAAAAAAAACTGTAAACAACTGTCTACAGAGATCTGGAAGAGTATCAGTTGAGGACTACTGCTGTGCAAAGGCCAGCTATATGGAGAGGTCCCCAGAGAGGAGTAGGTACAATGCATCACCTGGGACCATAGAGAGGTGAATATCCAGGAATCAGAACCACCAGATATCCGCAGGAAAGGGGTAACCCTGCAAAAGGATCAATTTAAGAATGATGAGCTATGTATCTATATACAAGAACAAAGTCCAAACAAGACAACATCAGTGGCAAAGTAATTGGGAAAAAGGAGTGAGGTAAATCGGATACCATGAAAACTGTATGAGCGACACACATGATTTCAAATAACAGTCCTTTGCACAGCCGTAGTCCTTAACTGATGCTGTTCCAGATCTCCGGTGACAGTTGTTTACTGTTTTCTTTGTAAGTTATTCAAATTAATTGTATCTCTAAAAACTAGGAAATTACAATGATAAATAAGGTCAACATATGTTTATATTGACAAATGTTTTCTATACCAAAAGGTTGCCATATATAAACCCCCTGACTAAGCTTATTTAAGCGAAACACGTTGGTAAATTCTACAGCCGCAAGCCCTGGGGATTAACACTGCTATGTAATCTATATGTACTGCAAGTATATGCAATTATTAGAACTTGCTGTTTAACCCCTTCATGACTGAGCTAGTTTTCAGTTTCTGTTCATAAATGACTGACACGCTTTTTACATTTTTGTTGTATGATTCTTCCACAGCAGTAATATACTTTCTTACTAAATGTACCCACACATATGATATATTGTTTTTTAGAGGACAGATAGGGCTATATAATTATATCAAACATGTACCTAACGCCTCACTTAGTTTTAATCAAATATAAAAAATGAGGAAAAAAACTAGAAGAAAACACTTTTTTCACAAGTTTTGATTATTTTTTTAAAAAATGTTTTATAATAATTATAGTATAAAAATATATTTATATATAATTTTTCATTTTCCTCATTTTGTTTTACACTTTATTTTTTTATACTTTGAAAAAAAAAGTTAAAAAAACAAACTTTTTTTTTGTCAGGTTTATATCAAGCAGTCACTATGACTGCTTGATAAATTAACTTTAAACATTTTTTGTGGCTATTAGGCTGCTCCAAACTTAGGAACAGCTAATAATAACCATAGAGACTGATCCTGACAGCATGTCAGATTCAGATCTCACTAAAGCTCTTTGATCGTGCCTAGACGATCAGAAATGATACATTTCAAGCAAAGAGATACATTGTATCTCTTTGCTTGAGATGTATCACATAGCTTCATAAACATCGGGCCAGTCTATGGAGCTGTCAAAACAAATAGCAGGGAGGTGAGTCACTCTGCTGCCTCTCTGCTATTTTCAGCTGTCAAATACCGGAGCGCTATTTAGCGCTCCCGTATTTGCATGTAACGGCTTCATTCTTTCATTAATGAAAGAAATAAGCTTTTACAAAAGCTTAACTATTTCATCAATGAATGCCTCAATACTGAGGCATTCATTAATGACTGGTAACCGCTGAGAATGAGCAGTTACCGGCATTATAGAGCCTGATATAACTCGTCACGTACAGTGTATGTGGCCAGTCATATAGGCACAAAGTGTACGTCTCCCGTCATGAAGGGGTTAAATGATTCATATTTATGAATTAAGGGCGGTAGGCTGTGAATAGGCAAACAATTATAAAGATAGATACTGTATGTATATGTATACACTATATTGCCAAAAGTATTGGGACGCCTGCCTTTACACGCACATGAACTTTAATGGCGTCACAGTCTTAGTCCATAGGGTTCAATATTGAGTTGGCCCACCCTTTGCCACTATAACAGCTTCAACTCTACTGGGAAGGCTGTCTACAAGCTTTAGGAGTGTGTCTATGGGAATGTTTGACCATTCCTCCAGAAGCGCATTGCGAGGTCAGATACTGCTGTTGGACGAGAAGGCCTGGCTCGCTCTAATTCATCCCAAAGGTGTTCTATCGGGCTGATGTCAGGACTCTGTGCAGCCCAGTCAAGTTCCTCCACCACAAACTTGCTTACCCATGTCTTTATGGACCTTGCTTTGTGCACTGGTGCGCAGTCATGTTGGAACAGGTAGGGGCCATTCCCAAACTGTTTCCACAAAGTTTATGTGCTGATGCCTTAAGAGTTCCCTTCACTGGAACGAAGGGGCCAACCCCAACTCCTGAAAAACAACCCCACACCATAATCCCCCCCTCCACCAAACTTTACACTTGGCACAATGCAGTATGTATAATATAACACACACACACCCATACACACACATATATATGTGTGTGTGTGTGTACTCGATTTTAGTTTTTTTTAATTGTTTTTACTATTATACAGTGATATCAATATGAAACCCCTGTTTTTTTGTGCTTTCTCATTACAGCACATAGATACCATCAAGTTCGGTATCATACATAGTTTTGTACGTACAGTTGGTATCAAATATAACTATAGATGCCTGTATTTCCAGTACAATGGGGATAATGCAGCGCGTTTCACAGAACATCCTTTAGCCTACTACATCAGGAGACCATCAGGAAATGTATTTTAAAATCTCATCCACGAAGGATGAAAACTTTTTATAGCAGAATAGAAGTTAAAGCTGTAAGTAGTGCAGGTTATTATTCTAAATAGCTGCAATAATAGAGCAGTTAATTTTCTATTGTAACATTACTCAAGATCCTGACAACCTTAGCGCAATGTTAATTTAATTAGAGACCTAAATATCTAAATGCTTTCTTTTTACAGGCAGATTTCCTTTAATATTAACCTACTAGGTGCCCATAGTCTGAAGGACAGGCAATGCTATATTTTAATTGGGAGCTTTGTGCTCTAGAGGCAACATATGAGAGTGTCTGTCTATTTTCTTTGTACTATATGCTATATATGCATGATTTTCTTTTTGAGACAGTTTTTGATGTTTGTTTTCTTACTTACTGAATATATTCATATACTTATTAACAGCGATTGCGGGACCAAATAAAGACATGGGTAGCATCCAATGAGATCAAAGACAAGAGGCAGCTCATTGAAAACCGGAAACTAATCGAGACGGTAAAAAAAATAAAAATTGAATGAAAATGTGAACCTGCCAAGTATGGTAACAGTGTAAAGGGGGAACTCTAGACAAAGCACAAAAAACTCAGTATATTATGGGAATAAATATGTAAAGGCCTTGGAAGACATTGCTTAACTTTCCAGCAAAAAGTTTATGTATACAAAATATTTTAAAATATTTATCTTCTGTTCATTGAAGGACACAGCTGAATTTTCATCTACTGGAAGGGTTATACCGCTACCTGTAGGAGTAAGACGCTCGGCAGAATAAATAACAAAGCACAGCCCTGGGGGCGGCCCCTGCTGGCCGCTCAAACCCCCACTTGTTAGAGGCATCTCAATTTTTTGCCTAACGATGAGCAGTATGGACCTAGCTCTCTGCTGGGAATCTTTATTTATTTTTTTCTTTTAATTTTATGTTGCTCAAGTCATCTAACCAGGACAGCATCTGAGAGAGAGGCTCCTCCCTCCTGAAACAGGAAACACATCATCCACACAAAATAAAAAGAGAACAGCAGCATACCTCAGTTTTTTGTGTTTCCTTCTGCCTAACAGGAGCATCGCAGCGTTTGTTATTTTCTGTAAAGGCGTGCGTGCTAGTAGCAGGGGCCTTCTGCATCATGCGATCCCAGTCAGCAGGGACAGCGATCCTGGGGTTACGCTTGTGCGGGGGGTAACCCAGGACAGTCCCCCCACCTGTCCTTTTTTTTAAGGTGACTCAGATGGGTCAGAGCCCTGAGGTTCCCCCTTTTGGAGTGGCAACCATCCTTCTGTGTCACGACTCCAGCAGAGTTTTCCGGTTGACTCTTCGCTCATGCCTCCCCTTGGTTTTCTCCCTTGGGACCCAATTTCCAGGTGAGCTGTGCATATGTTGTCCTCTTTTCTTTGCCAACCCCTCTCAGCACGCATTCGAAGAGCAAAAGTTGTGCCTCTTGTAACGCTAAACTTGTCTCCTCGTACAAAAAGATGCTTTGTCTTGCCTGGGAAAGCTAATAACAGAGGAATCAACAGGAATGTTCAAAGGCCTATTAGATTGCATGAGAGAGGAAATGGTAACCCCCTTTCAGTCATTTTGCTCTATCATTCAAGACTATGCAGGCCTTCCAGCGTCCTGCTCCCCCTTGCCAGGTCCCATCTGCAGCTTTAAATCTTCCAGCTGCTTATTCGGAAAGCGGTACTAGTTTTGATTGAGCCAATAATGATTCAGTCTTGTTCATAGACTCTGAGGAGGGGGGTATGAAGACTCTGGAGAGGAAGGGGAAATCAAATCCAATAGGTATTCCTCTCTCCAATAATAAATGAGCTACTCAAGGCATTCTTGGATAGCCTGGGACTAAAAGAAGATCAGGTGGATCCTGTATTCCATGATAGATTGTACAAGTGCTTGCAGTCAAAAAAGGGTCGGATTTTTTACCTGCATTATCTGGATTAGGGTAAAAACGGCCCAGTAGCTTTTTTTCTTCCCCAGTCCCCACCACACGTACCTGTCAGGGACACTCGTCCCCGCCGCCGGTCCTGAAGTGATCCTCCTTTCCCTGAACTTCCTGGTTGCGGGGGGAGGATACTGTTGGCAAAGGAGCCATAGGCTCCTTCTGCCATCAATCAAACTGTTGGGCGGAGAGGAGGAGCGTGGCCTGCCACAGGGCTGCGTGTGTCTATGGACGCACATAGCTACTGCAGGCACAAGCGCCCTCGGGTGCCTGCATTAGCCGATGGAGGCACCCGTGCAGGGGGAAGATTACTGCGGGGACCCACTTGAAAACGAGAAGTTAAAAACTTTGAAAGAGAAACGGCAAGAGCCTCAATCATAGGTGGGTCTTCTTGTAGGAAACATTTTTTTTTTTTTACAAAGAAGGCTTTAATATCACTTTAAGGAAGAAGACTGGAGTCTCCGAGAAATGCCCTAAACTGGATGGGTCCCTGTCCAAGATGTAAAAAAAAATTCTGATTTGCCCTTCGAAGACATGGTGTTCCTTAACCAGTTGACATCCGCGGTGTTAAACCCCCTTCCCATCCAGGCCATTTTTCAGTATTCAGCGCTGCGGTACTTTGACTGACATTTATTCCGTCATGCAACACTGTACTGAAATTAATTTTATACCCTTTTTTGGGGACAGATAGAGCTTTCTTTTGGTGTTGTATATATTTTATTATTATTTGTTTATTTTTGCACTTATTGTTATTGCTATTATATAGGGGGATAACAATCCCCCTATATAATAGCAAAGGCACACTGACAGGTCCTCTTTATGGAGACATTAGGGGTCTCTAGGACCCCCTAATGTCACCTTCAGGTGCTTCGGATAAGGGTCGGTAATCTGACAACTGCCCTTCTCCGGTGGATGAAAGATTTTTTTGAAGCCCTAGTCTCCTGAGCCCACTGTGGAGCCTCCCTCTGTGTGAAAGCTTGCACCATCTTGCACATTTGTGGATCCGTAGTTGGCTCGCTTTTTAACCCCTTCATGACTGAGGCCTTTTGTTCATTTTTTGCACCCATGTTATATTTCACATTTTAGGCCTCAAAATGACTTAAACCCCCACACATTATATATTTTCTGAATGCCAAGACCCTATACAATATAATGGTGGTAGTTGCAAATTTTTATGTTGCGCAATATTAGCGCAACTCCTTATTAAACCCCAAAATGTAGTGACAAATTTAATTAAATGCCCCAAAACACAACAAAATACCAATTTGTTTAAATATAAAACATGAGGTTACACCGAGTAAAACGATACCCAACATGCCCAGGTTAAAAATTGCATGCGTCCGTGAAACGGCGAAAAACTCCAGTACCCCAAAAAGTCCATAGAATACGCTTTAAAAACCCCCACAGGTCATCAGTTTAGAGATACCCCAAAATACTGGCCCTGGAATTATTGCTCTCAATCCGGCGTACGCGGCGATACCCAACATGTGTAGCGCGTTCGTCGTTTTCATACGTAGACGCACCCGACACATGTTTACATGGCGATGTGCGTGCTCGCGGGGGACTTTTAACATTTTTTTATTATTATTATTAGATTTATTTTATTTTACTTTTAAAAACTGTGTTTGTTTTTTGTTTTTTGTTTTTTTTACTGTACTTTGACTGCTATCACATAGGGAGGCTTACAAGCCCCCCCATGTGATAGCAGATGGTGGTGACAGGTACTCTTTAAGGTGATGCTGGGGGTCCAAAAGACCCCCAGTGTCACCTTTACACTAGAAATAAGCTATTGAACTTCCGAACCTAGACGAAGACTGAATATCGGATATTCAGTCTTCGCCTAGGTTCGGAAGTTCAATATGAGTCCGCCTTGCTGTGGGGAAGGAGCTTTTTGGAGCTCTTTTTTGTTCAGTCAGCATGGAATCCTAGTGGTTAGTGCTTCTGCCTTCCAGAACAGGGGTCCCTGGTTCAACTCTGAGCCATGGCACTAACTGCATGGAGTTTGTAGATGTTGGCCCCAGTGGTTTCCCTACTGTGACATCAGGGGATCTTGTTTGTGGCTAATGAGGATGACTTCCTACACCGAAAGGGTCTCGTTTCTACCTGGAGGTCGATCTGGTGGTTACTGTGTTCACTCAGGTCTTGATGTCCTGCACCACCTACTGGTGCCATCTCTCTGTTTGGGATCTTTTGGACCTGCTCTTGGACGTGATTCAGGCCAGGGTGTTTTTGCCTCCAGAAAGGCGTCGGAGGGCCCAGGCCGTGCTTTGTCTGGGTTTTGTGCCTTCGGAAGTCGCTGCGCACCTGTGTGTGAGTTCCTTGGTCTGCTGGTTTCCTTGTTCAGGAGGGCCTGTGTGCTCTGAACTGCCCTTGTTTTTACAGTGACAACTCCTCCTTTCCCTGGTATAAGTCCCCGTTGTTGTTTGACAGGCAGATGTGGCTAAGTAATTCTCCCTGGTCTATCTGGTGTGGTGGCTCTGCTCTCAAGTGCTGTAAAGCAGGATGTCTTTTCTGCTGGGCCATTGGATGTTTGTGGTGACGGACGCTAGCCTTAGCTGCGGGGTGGAGGACCAGATAGTGATCTGTTTAGGGCCACTGGACCAGTGAGGAGCCTAAATTACCAATCCTCTATCCTTCTTCGTTGGACAGTTCTTCTGTGCACGCACCCTGTCAGGGTTCGGTCGGACAATGGCATGGTCGTGGCACGTGTCACTCCTCGGGGAGGTGCGTGTCACTCCTCGGGGAGGTATCTCATATATTCCGCTGGTTGTAGAATCGTGTTCCAGCTCTGTCCACGCTTTACATTCCAGGCATGGACGAATGGCAGGTGGGTTGTCTGAGTCATCGGGGTCTGGATCAAGGGCCATGGGCTCTTCATCCAGAGATTCTTCAGAAGATCTGCTAAAGGTGGGAGACTCTGGATGCGGTTCCTCTGGCCTTCCGTCATTATCGTAATGTAAACAGTTAATTTCCATATTAAAATGTTTATTGAAGTGGCATGTGGCCAAACAGTGCATAACAGTACAGTGATGGAACCCCTCAATGGAACTTGACAATCATTTTACCGGAAGCATAGTGTGTTAGGGTAAGAGACAATAGCCAGTTTTACAGAGTTACTAATAGGAAAAATAAAATAACAGTTTTTAAAGCAGACCATATCACGCGGATAGCATTGAGATATATTCATCCTGAGTTTTAAAGTGCAGCCATCTTGCCCAGGGCGTGTAAAAAGTGCTATATGTGTCCTTACTAGAGTGATGGAGTTCTTCCATCAGACGCAAATGATCCACCCGTGTCAACCACTCTGGCACCGTGGGTGTTTGGTTTGAGCGCCAGTGTGTGGGGATAAGAGCTTTCGCTGCATCGAGCATAAAGGGAATTACCGATCTCTTATATGAGCGCATTGAAAGGGGGTTAAGATGGAAGAGGCACAGCCAGGGGCCCAAGTGTGTATGTATACCGCTAATGGTGGAAATGAGACGGGTGACGTCCCCCCCAGAACTGTTGTGCGGGCAATCCCACCGTAAGTGAGCATACGTGCCTTGAGCTCCGCATGATCTCCAACACAGCGGGGAGTTTGCCCGGTTGATGGTAGGTACCTGATACCACCTAGCGAGAAGTTTGAAGTTGACTTCCGTCATGTAGCTATCCGGGGAGGCAGAGGAGCACATATGCCACACCTTGGACCTCTGAGAAGGGGATAAGGGTGTTCGAAATTCCTGTTCCCATTTCCCAAGGTATGGCGGGGGCTGATCACCAGTAATTCCCGACAAAATCTTGTATATGACAGAGAGACCATGGCTTGTGGGAGTCGGTGACCCCAATAATGATTCAAAGGGCAGGAAGTTACCTATCACCCGTAGTGGCTTCGGGAGAGACATAACAAAGTGTTGTAGTTGTCTGTATCTCCAGAAGTCCATCGAATGGGTGCCCCACTTGTCCCTCGGAGACTGGAGAGGGGAGAGTGAGGTCCCTTGGACGTGTTCTAGGCGCAAGCAGTCAGAGTCCGTCCATGTCGAAAAGAGGGGGTCATTATTTCCGGGAGGGAAGAAATCCGTGCCCGTTAGTGGTAATAAAACTGAATTGTATGGCCAGTCATGAGCTTTATGTAAGCGATCCCATGTTGTAAGTGTGGCGAGCGTGAGGGGGGAAGTCAGAGGGGACAGTGTCCGCGTATATGGTGAAGTCCAGATACATTCTGAGAGGTGGGTATTACTCAAGTCTACTTCTAATGTCACCCATCCTTTATGGGAGGCATTGAACGTCCAGTCTAGGAGCCTAACTAATTGAGCTGCTTTGTGATAATGTTTAAAGTCGGGTACGTTGAAGCACCCAGCCCGTTTGTGTCTAGAGTTTCTCCTGCACCCACTTCCATCCACATTTTCTGAGAACCTATAGAACCATTTCTATCTATAACACCTCTTTGACCCAACTAGAATATGGAACAAATAAACTACAAAAACCTCAATTAATTAAAAAAAAAGGGGAAAAATCCATCTACCCACACTCACATACATGCAAACGTATAAAGGCTCAAAATCTTCACTCGCCCCCTCGCTACCGGCAAGCGGAAACCGCAAGGGGGCGAGTGGAAACAAAGACACTGAGTCAGACACTCAGTTGTGGACCTAGTGCCCAACTCCATGAGGGATCCTAGGTAACTTGCCGTACGCCGCTGCTCACAGCCGAGCATATTCCCATGCCAAGGATGGCCGCTTGACAGTCGCCATCCCTACTAAGGTCCTCTCCTGTATCCTATTGACGGCATAACCTCCTGCCTGCGCACAAGGTTTATGGGAGCTGTAATTTCACTTTTACAGCGCCTCCGTGGCAGCAATGGGTAAGTGTGTCACGTGGGGGGTATTGGGTTAGGTTTTATTGTTGCGGTAGTCCCGTGCCCCAGTGCTCCATCATCCCATCAGACCCGCAACCCCAGTCCGATCTGATAAAGTCACGGGTCCGACGGAACGACAGAACACCGTACCCCACGGACGTCGCAATACAGGAGAAGACCCGGGGTGGACTGGCAGACCACGAGAGGGGCCCCAACAGCTTCCTATGCTGCAAGTCCCCTTCATGCCGCCTAAGCTGCAATAGCTATGCATGGGACCAGAGTTAGTCCCAAGTGTCCGGCCCCTGCCAGCAGGTAATTGAGGGGGACATAGAGATGGGTCGGGGTGCCATGTGTGTATCATGGATGTACGCATATGTGCGATATCCTGTGCGTTGTGCTGTGGCTGCATATATAATGTCCTGTGCATTGTGCTGTGGCTATATGTGTAATGTCCTATGTGTTGTGCTTTGGCCATATGTGTAATGTCCTGTGCGTTGGGCTGTGACTGCATATGTAATGTCCTGTGTATTGTGCTGTGGCTGCATGTATAATGTCATGTGTATTGTGCTGTGACTGCATGTGTAATATCATGTGCGTTGTGCTGTGGCTGCATGTGTAATGTCATGTACGTTGTGCTGTGGCTGCAATGTCATGTGCGTTGTGCTTCGGCTATATGCCTAATGTCTTGTGTTGTGGCGGTATGTGTAATGCTCTGCATTGTGCTGTGGCGGTATGTCTAATGCTCTGTGCATTGTGCTGTGGCGAAATGTCTAATGCTCTGTGCATAATGCTGTGGCTGTATGCGTAATGTCCTTGTGCGTTGTGCTGTGACGGTATGTGTAATGTTTTCTGCCCCGTGCATTGTGCTGGTGTGCATTGTGCCCTATGTGTGTTTGTTTGTGTTATGCAGGATAACTGATGGCAAGTAATTTTTCAGGCCTGGTTGATAGCTCATGACCTGAAATTTTGAGCCCTGCACACATACACATACCCATTCACACGCACACACACATAGCTATGTAGAAAAGAAAAAACATATTTATATAATTTCCCTCCTCCCTCTCCCCTCACTCTACATCCCCCTCTTCTCCCACCACCCCAAGGCCCAAATCTATGGTTACCCACCCCAGAGTAATTCCCTCCTCCCCAATACGCAAACAAGTTATAGAAGTATTCCACAGAACACCCTACTTATTTGATTCCTTCCCCTCTCCTCCCTATTACAGAGAGGGAAAGAAAGAAGGAAGAAAAAAAAAGGGGGGGAAACCCCCCCCCAAAAAAAAGAAAACCCAAAAGCAAAACACTCATAAATACACATAAATACACATATTTCTCTTAGGTAATTAATTCCTATATTCTCCCCTACCCCAGTTGGTCTTGATTACCCCAAATATATCTCTATTTTTATACAGCGATAGTCTCTCATTGTCTATTTGGAGATTGGTTTTCATAAATCTTAATTTTTATACTATTCAGTTCACACAGGTTCTCGCATCTATTTTCAATTATCTCCAGATTCGCCTTGCCCTTCCCCGTCTTTCCGAGGTCCTCTGGGCCGTATCAACTTCCATTGATCCCACCCCGGGGCCTGGGGCAAATCCGGTGCCGGAGGATCTGGCCAGGCCTCCCATTTGCAATGCTGGCAATCCCAAAACTTTAGAGAAGCTCGGTACATCCTCTATTGTGCGCACAATATCCACCTGTCCATTTCTCCTTGCCCGCAAATTAAATGGAAAACGCCATTGATAAGCAATACCCGCAGCTCTCAGCGCTTGGGTCAGTGGGCGTAAAGCTCTCCTTTTGGTCAGAGTTCTCCATGATAAATCTGCAAACAAAGTGATTACAGCGCCACTATAATTTATGTATCCCTTCTCTTTGTTTGTAGAAATGCACTCTGCACAATACATCTCGCGCCTGTGCTTTCTCTGTCCGATATTTATTTGGAATACGGTGCGCTCTATCCATCTCTATATATTCTATTTCTGTGTTATCCAGGAATTTATTGAAAATGTCTTGTACTGACCTTGAGAGCTCTTCTGACCCTGTTGTCTCTGGTATTCCTCTTATCTTGATATTGTTCCTACGCTGTCGATCTTCCAGGTCATCAGCAAGTGATCTCAGAGTCTGGAGTAGATTATGGTACTCTTTCATTCCCACACACACAGCTGAATACCCTGTCAATATCTGTGGGACCACTGCTTCCAATGCCTCTGTCCGTTCATGGAATTTCTGGAAGCTAGTCCGAATCTCTCTCATTTCCCTCTTATGTAATTCTTCTATGCATGAAGCATTATTTCAATATCTTTCTTAGTGGGAAGTTGAGAAAGGTATTTCCCCATAGCACCATGCAGTTCCATCTCCATAACTTCACTGCCTGACTCTTAAAATCCATCACAGCCTGTCTGCCCAGTCTCACTGCTTAACGGAGAGACGCTGGCAGGTGAAATCACTCTCCCGTCCTCACTGACCTCAGGCTGTTTTTGTGGCGTGCATGCTGACTCCTCTGCTCCCTGTTTGTTGAAGAATGTTCCAATGTTTGTTCTATTCGCCGACTGGGAGGGTTGAATTGTCTGCCCGGTTTTTTTCTTTTTACTGCTCTTCTTCATTCTGCTGGTATACCAGCGGACAAGTGCGAGCAGAGCAGGCAGTCAAAGAAGAGAAAGATAAATAAAATTGACAGCAGGCTGATGCTAGTAGAGCGGGTACAGAGACTCCAAGACGACCGCTAATTAGTCCAACCAGGGCGGCTACAGGATCTACGAGACACCGGCTAGTTGATGTGGATGTAGCGGGTGCAGGAGCTCAGAGCACACACATCCTCACACACTCATGGGTTAGCCACACCCTCTCGGGCTTGATCGTAAACAGTTAATTTCCAAGGCTCTGGATCCTCTGGCAGACACAACAGAGGCTCTGGTGGCATCAGTGAGATACGGACTTATTTATGCGTTTCCCTAAAGTTCTTTTGGGCTACAGCGGCAGGTTGAAGGCAGGAGGATCCCGGTTTTTCTGGCAGCTCCGGATTGGCTTCATCGTTCCTGGTATGCGACCTGGTGCACCTGGTAGTGGATTTTCCTTGGCGGCTTCCTGTCCGATCGGATCGTCTGCCGCTGCCTTATTTTAATTTTTGGATGGAGGACTGCCTGCCTCTGTGATATCTGCTATGCCCGGCGGCCTGTAGGTCTACTTCCTGGTGATGTCGTCACGCTTAGGAGGCCTATATTTTATAGTGTGGGTCTCTTCAGTCATCACCACATGCCTTTTCATTGGCTGGGCCTTGGCTTTCTTTCAGGGGAGTGGGTCAGCGTTTTACCCTAAGGTTTCTGCTTTGGCGGTCTCTTCAGCGCTCCTTTGCTTGCATTTCCTGGTTTGTTTTTTCATCCATTGTCTGGTTGCGCCTCCGGGTTCTTCGTCTTATCTCCATGGGTTTGTATGTCGTGTCTCACCTTTTCAGAAGCCTCCTTTTGGCTTGGCTTTTCTTAGAATGTGGTCTTTCTGGTGGCCATGTTCTTGCCCTGGGGGTTTTGGGATGACTTCCTTGTCAGTTATCCCTTGTTTTTGTTCGGGCATTGGGAAGAGGTCGTCTCTGACCACGTTCCTACTTTTTCTTTCGGTAGTGTCTGCTTCACATCAATGTGGATGTCGTACTTCCTTCCATTTGTCCCTGTCTGGCGCATCTCAAGGGATGGCCTGATGTGCCTGGATGTGCATAGTGCTGTGCGAGTTGTCTTCTGCTGAAGTCCCTTTGCACAACCCCAATTCCCAGAAAGTTGGGACATGAAAACAGAATGCAATGATTTCAAATCTTGTAAATTCATATTTTATTCACAAGAGAAAACTGAAAACCTATCCAAATGTTTAAACTGAGAAAATGTACAATTTTAAGAAAAAAAATAAGGTAATTTTTAAATTGATGGCAGCATCACGTCTCAAAATAGTTGGGACAGGGCCATGTTTACCATGGTGTAGCATCCCCTCTTCCTTTAACAACACTGTAAATGTCTGGGAACTGAGGAGACCATTTGCTGGAGTTTTAAGAGAGGAAGGTTGTTCCATTCTTGCCTGATATAGGATTCTTTTTTTTCCCCTTAAATTCCTTTATTGACTTTTATTAACAGGTGCATCATAGTAAACACAGTCATGAATATTGGCATATAGAAGATAGCGAGTTACACGAGATCACCACTTTTTATCTAGTTTACAGTACAACATTTTCTTGTTAGAGAAAGCTACCAAAGGCGGGACTGCATAGAAAGTACCAAAAACAACATTTCAAAGGCACCGTGGCTCTTCATCTTGCAAGGGAGGTCTCACCCCCGTTTGCATCTGAGTTAGGGATCCACATCTAGGAGGGCTACTCTAGAAGGAGCCGTCCAGGAAGGCAAGTATGGTCCCAGGGCGTGGATGCATGCAATCACCCGGACAATAGATTTACGAATTGGGCCGAGTGTTGAAAGTAAATCCAAGGTCCCCAGGTTGTCAGGAACTGCCTCTCAGTGTTTCTGAGGGTTGCCGTCAAGTCTTCCGGACCTCAAGTACCTTGAATAGCCATGGTATTGGTAGGAGGACTGGTTTGTTTCCACAATAAGGCGATCGAAGCTCTGGCAGCGTCCAATAGGTGGCGTGTGAGAGAATGCCGACTGATATAGGATTCTAACTGCTCAGCAGTCCTGGATCATCTTTGTCGTATTTTTTGTTTCATCATGCGCCAAATGTTTCCAGTTGGTAAAAGGTCTGGACTGCAGGCAGGCCAGTTAAGCATCCGGACTTTTCTAGTATGAAGACATGCTGTTGTCATAGATGCAGTATGCGGTTTAGCATTGTCATGCTGAAATATGCAAGGCCTTCCCTGGAAAATATGTTTCCAGATGTGCAAGCTGCCCATTCCATACACACTAATGCACCCCCATATCATCAGAGATGCAGGCTTTTGAACAAAGTACTGATAAGCTGCAAAGTCCCTCTCTCCTTTAGCCTGCAGCACTAAAAGAATGTAAAATTTCTCTGTGGAGGTTCTCATTCATACAGGCCATGGTATATCTGTAAAAAATAAGTCAAAGCCACTGGACTTGCTGTATTTTTCTTGAAGACGTTTCACTGGTCATTCAACCAGCTTTCTCAACTCAGAATGACTTGTACAAAAAATTATCTGGGAATAAATATGGTGAATGTTGCCTCAATCCACATAATCCATCACAGAATCATGACTGCATGGGCCCAGGAATACTTCCAAAAATCAGTCTGTAAACACAAATCGCTGTGCCATCCAAAAATGCAACTTGGAGCTCCATCATGCAAAGAAGCAGCCATATCTGAACATGATCCAGAAACACTGCTGTCTTCTTTGGGCCAAAGCTCATTTAAAATGGTCTGTCGCAAGGTGGAAAACTTTTGTGGTCAGGCGACTCGAAATTTACCATTATCTGTAAAAAAAAATAAGTCAAGGCAACTGGACTTGCTGTATTTTTCTTGAAGACGTTTCACTGGTCATCCAACCAGCTTTCTCAATTCAGAATGACTTGTACAAAAAATTATCTGGGAATAAATATCTGTTAGTCACAACCAGGTGTTGATTGCATTGGCATAATTGGGGTCTTGGAGGTGTTTATTAACCTGCCCAAAGAGAGGTGTTAAAACAGCATTGTATGTGGCAGACAATAGATGTCCCCCCCCCTATGCTTTACCACCTATGCTTTAACCTCAGATGCCGACAACAGGGGTTGGTACCTTGCAGCATACGTTTGTACTCCACAATAAAGGGTCACAAAGCCAAGCGGATGCTACATAAGGCCCAGAAACAATTGCTAAATGAACGTGTATGGCAGACCCATTTCACAGATGATGCCTTACAATATACTATCAATCAACTAGAAGAGAGCCTGATTTTTCAGCTACCTGCTGATATTTAGAGAACAGTAACAGACTTCAAGGTACATGCACAGCTAGCTCAGCACACTAAGGGCAAGGCGAGGCAACAGAAGAAGTTCTCCATTTTGTTATCCCGAACTGGAAACAGCCATACTAGGGAGGAAATAACTTGGAGGCAGAAGGAGGAAAGGGGGACATTGCAGAACAAAGAGAAATAGGTGAAGAACCTTACAGACAGGGTTCTCACCCAGCCCGAGATGGATGTCCTTGCTAAAGGGTTGAATTTCGCAATCGCACCAAGAACCATCCCTGTAGTGGATATTATCTCAGCCACTGAGGCCTCGATCCACAGTAACAAAGTGCCACAGGGTGAGGCTGAACAACTTCGCCTAAAAGTGTCTGCAGCCCTGGCCAGTGCCAAACCACCTCCGTCAAACCTGACTACACAAGAAAGGAGGGAGGTCACATCCCTGAAGAAAGACAAGAGTATCACCATCCTGTACAGTTGTACTTAATACATCTGACTACGATGATACGGTGACTGCACTTCTGAATGATAACAACACATATGAAGCCCTAAGAAGAGACCTAACCAGTGGTTACAAGAAGAAAGCTATAGATCTACTTCAACAGCTGGAAAAGGACAAAGCCATTGATCGGGCTATGTATCATCGCCGCTACCCTGGTGAATCCCCTCTGTGTATATAAGGACGTCCGAAGATACATAAGGATGGGATCCTTCTTAGGCCAAAGGTCAGCAGCATAAACTCTGTGACTTATAACGTGGCAAAATACTTAGCCAGAGTCCTTGCCCCTTTGGTTGGAAATACACAACACCACATCTCAGGATTTCACAAACAAAATCAAGAACTTTAATATTGGGAGCTCTAATTTGCATTTTTGGATGGCACAGCAAACTGTGTTTACAGACTGATTTTTGGAAGTATTCCTGAGCCCATGCAGTCATGATTCTGTGATGGACATGGCTGTTTTTAATGCAGTGATGTCTGAGGTTCTGAAAATCATGGGCATCCAATATTGCGTTTCGGCCTTGTCCCTTGCGCACAGAGATTTCTCCAGATTCTAGTAATCTTTTGGTGATGATATGTACTGTAGATGATGATATATTTAAAGTCTTTGCAATTTTACGTTGCTGAACGTTCCACAATTTTAGACGCAGCTTTTCACAGATTGGTGATTCTCTGCTCATCTTTTCGTCTGAGACACTGACTCTAAGATGCTCTTTTTATACCTAAAAAATTCACTGACCTGTTGCCTAGTAACTTAGTTGCAAAATGTTCTTCCAGCTCTTCCTTGTTAGTACCACTTTGCCAGCTTTTTGTTACCCTGTTCCAACTTTTTGAGGTGTTTTGTTGCTATCAATTTCAAAATGACCGTATTTTCTTAAAATTGTAAATTTTCTCAGTTTAAACTTTGGATGTTTCCTATTTTCTATGGTGAATAAAATATAGGTTTAGGAGATATGCAAATCATTGCATTCTGTTTTTATGTAGATTTTGCACAGCATCCCAACTTTTTTTGGAATTCGGGTTGTAAGGCCACTCGTGTCTTCAAGGGCCATATGCAAGGGGAAGCGGCCTCTACGGCCATCTTTTTGAGGTGGCTTATGGAAGTTATGGTTTAAGTCTACATCCCTGGGCGTCAGTCTGCCTCTTCTGGTTTCAATCCATTCTACTAGAGCTGGTACTCTGTGCACACCTTTATTTGTTTTAAGGTGATCATGTTGCTTCTGTGGATCTGAGTCTTAGCAGCATGTTTACTAGTGGCTGTTTAGTTTTGAAGGTGCTATTTTTTTCTGTTCCTGTTTGGTTACCCATCCCTTGGTTCTTACTGCTTTAGGAAGTCCCTTCCGTTAAATGAATATTCAGCTGTGTCCTTCAAAGAACAGAAGAGAAAATAGGATTTTTTGTACTCGGCCATGCTCCGCTCTGAAGAAGTCCTATGTGGATAAACACCTGTTTATCACTGGAGTGGAAATCATGTGCCATAAAAACCCCATGCTCCATGTGCTTTCTGATGGCCATCCTATTTCGCTATACACTGTACAGTGTTCCTTTTACTCCCAGGAGTCTGATCATCCATGCAAATGTGGCCGTGTGAATGTCCATCGGTACATCTGAATGGATACGGTTCAAAGGGGAGGTGAGCTGCCTTTATACGGAGTGAGCTGTGTCTCTATATTCGCTTTGACTGCATTATATTATACGGCACTTTTCATTTGAACTTTTTGTCTTGGGATGTGTCGTTGCTACATGTTTTGGACTTGAATAACCACTAGTCCATCTGACTTTCACATTGCTATATAAGTACAAGATGGTTACAGCTCATCTGCCTCACTAGGGCAATGTATTGATCGGCACAGGTAATTTATGCCAATTGAACGATCCTACAGCCCCTGATTATGTGGGCGTACATAAGGCTCAATATTTAATTGCTTTAGAGGTGCCATGAGTGGGACACTGTCAAGTGGAGATATCACTAGTAGGGGCTGCCCCCAGAGTTGTGCTTGTTGTTTATTTCTGCCTAGTGTCCTACTCTTGCAGGTAGCAGTATAATTCTTACGTTAAATGAAGATTCAGCTCGGTCCTTCAATGAACTCAGAGAAAAGGATTATTCAGGGAGTACAGAAAATCTTATTTATTGCAGTTTTAGATAAATGAAACTGCACAAACCTAGTTAAAACACCATAGTTGCTTACCCGCAGAGCTCTGTTATAATACAAGATGGCAAAGCGGATGTTATAACATTATTTTTAAAAAGTGCTGACAGGCAGGCTTAAAGGAGAACTATGAGGCGAGTGCTTTTCACTCACCTCATAGTTCTAGCCGACCTGTGACAATGAGACTGTCACAGGTTGGCTCAGTAGATCGGGAAGTGAGCGAACACATACCGGCATTCGCTCACTTCTCGATCCTGTCACAGCTCTCTGCCGTGACACTGGAGTGGCTGGATTCCCCCCTCCCCACTCCGATCCTCCAGCGCTGACTGGCGGAACGGGCGGGTACAGCTGGCTCTGCCTCTAGATAGGCAGAGCCAGCTGTCACGCAGCTGGGCGGATCCAGACATAATTGTCGGAATCCGCTTCAGCTGCGGCGTCTCAGTATACCTCGAGCTGTAGCTCGCGGTGTACTGAGCTTAGGGTGACGGGAGGACGCTAGTTTATATCCTCCCGTTACCCTAAGGAGAACTATGGGGAAAAGCCCTAACGCCATAGTTCTCCTTTAATATCGCAGAAGAGACGGTGTAAGTCTCTTCTGTCATAGATCCTCTTTCCTGCTTTCAGCACTTTTATGCTCCTTTAAACTGAGCCGTGCATGCAAAGCTCGGTGCACAGTCTCTGCAGGATTCTCTGAGACAAACTAACTCCTGTGCGCATGTGCGGGAGTTACCTTATCTGTCTATCTGTTAGTTGTTTCTAAAGCTGGATTTTGCATATGTAGATAGCTGTCATACAGACACTGCTAAAGTTGCATATTGCAATAAATGAAATGGTCACTCAACTGCTTACTAGGCATGCACCGATACTGAAAATTTGGGCGAGTACTCATACTTGCCCAAATGCTCCAATACTTGCCTCCGATACCGATACTCCTGCTGATTAACGTGTTCCCTTGATGTATGTTAATCCACAGGTGGCCCTTGTCTGACATAGCCCCATGAACAGACATCTTATAATATACAAGGATTGCTTGTATATTAACGGGCATTGCTGCCTCTTTTCAAATAGCGGGGATTTCCCGCACGCGGCGAGCCCGACCGGGCGAATGAAACAGGACGTGTATACACGCCCAGTTACATCCAGCTTTAGGAACAACTTCTGATTTGTTCATGTACAGCATGCAGATTCAGCAATGATCCATGCCTCTATTACTAAGATGTGATGATTCTTTCTAACTGTACTGCATGTACCAGACACAAACTATGAATTGCTTCTGCAATACATTTAAATCATACTTGGAGGCTTAACACATAGTCTTTTCGAGTACAGCCTCACCTTGATCAACATGCTGCATTGATGAGGATTACTAACCAGCACTAACATTTGTGCTGGTTTGTGTCGTTTAAATCTCCATTGTATCTCCTTTCGTTGTCAAGTTATTAACCATTTATTAAAAGGTCACCAAAGGTCACCCAGCCCCCCACCACAGCCAAAATACACAAAACCAGGCTGGATGGTTAGTGCTGGTTTGTGCCATTTAAATCTTCATTCTACCTCCTTTCGTTTTCGACTTATTAACCATTTATTAAAGGTCACCCAGTCCCCCACCAAAGCCAAAAGACACGAAACTGGACTGGTTGGTTTGTGCTGGTTTGTGCTGTAAAAATTAACATTTGTGCTGCTTTTATTTGTAAGATAATAGCAATTGGTTTTTTTTTTAAGATGACATCCCCAGCCCCCCCTTCACCCCGCAACAGCCAAAAGACACAAAACCGGGCTGGTTGGTTAGTGCTACGCTTGTGCTGTAAAAATTAACATTTGTGCTGCTTAATTTTATGAACTCCATTAACAGGGCTGAAGCATACTCGCACTACACAGGTAACAAGACAGGTTAATATGGACTGACATCACTTGAGTTAAGAATGATTATAGCTACAGCCAAAAAAATAAATACGAACTATCAAGAAGTAGAATAGTAAAATGTGTCTTAAACATTTTTATTCTACAAATAATTTTACAAACTGTAGATCATAAAGTTTTTTCATGAAAATCAATCACAAATGAAGAACAAATAAACCAAAACATAGGAGATATCCATATCAAGTTTTGACTTTTTCACAGTCTTTATTAAACGATAACTGCATGTGTCCACGGGAAGTGCATAAAAAAGTAGATTAAAACCTTTGCTACCTACGCTTAACAAACGGTAATTGGGAACTGCGAGCAGCTAATAATATGAAATCGTGTCAGATACAATCCACAATAGAAGTCACCAGCACTCGATGATATATGCAAGAAGTAAAGCACTTTTTATTCAATCATCACATGCGTCAAACAGCCAGCGTTTCGGGGCCACGCAGGGTCCCTTCTTCTGGGCGACATAGTGACCCTCACGTTCACGTTTTAGTCCGCTGCAATCTGCGGATATGCAGTACAGCTGTTTGGAGATTCTGATGGAATATGAAGACCAGGTGTAAAGAAGACCACTTGAAGACCAGGTGTTTAGACCCCCTTCCTGGCCAGGCCATTTTTCAGTGTTCAGCGCTGCAGTACTTTGACTGACATTTATTCCGTCATGCAACGCTGTACTGAAATTAATTTTATACCATTTTTTTGGGATAGATAGAGCTTTCTTTTGGTGGTATTTAATCACCACTGCGGGTTTTATTTTTTACTATATTCAGGAGAAATTACTGAAAATTTTGGAAAAAAATAGGTTTTTTTAACATTATGTTATAAAACAACTAATATTACCCACTTTTTTGGTAAAATATAAAAGACGGGGTCACATCGGGTAAATAGACACCAAACATGTCAAGCTTAAAAATTTGGTGTCTCCATAAAGAGGTGACAGGTCCTCTTTATGGAGACATCAGGGGTCTCCAAGACCCCTAATGTCACCTAGGACCCCCCTGAAGAAGCTGATGAAGCAGAGATCTGCTTCATCAGCTTCTCTCCAGCATCTGAAGCTGGAGAGTGACACGAGAATGCGGAAGTGATGTAATATACACCACTTCCGCATTCTGACAGCGGAGAGGGGACCGGAGGGAGCTCGCGTACGGTTTGACAGCGGGAGGGGGAGAGCCACGGAGGGGGGTGCACGTCTCGGGGCCTCATACAAGCGATCTGCCGGCTCTATAGCCGGCGGATCGCGTGTATATTAACGGGCATCGCTGCCTCTTTTCAAATAGCGGGGATTTCCCACGCGGCGCGCCCGAGCGGGGCTGATGTAACAGGACGTGTATACGCGCCCAGTTACTTCCAAGAAGCTCCCGGCCGGCCGTGTATACACAGCGGCTGGCCGGGAGGTAGTTAAGTTGTGATTGTTTTCTTAGGTGATGCTCCAGTTTCATACAGCCTCAAAACAGGTGCAAAAAACGTGCAGTTGAAAAAGTAGTGCAAGCTCTGGTCAAAACAGGTGCAAAAAGCATGCAGTTGGAAAAGTAGTGCATGCTTTGGGCAAAACAAGCAAAAAACGTGCAGTTGCAGAAGTAGTGCAAGGTCAGGTGAAAACAGGGGCACATGTTAAAAGAAAAAAATTTGCACATAAAAAAAATGAGGCTAAAACTGTCGTTATTGCTTTGATAAATTCCCCCCAGAGTGTATAATGTATTGCTGGGATTTGTATTCCTATATAGCTCATGATATGTGATATGCAGACCAATGCAGGATATACCACCAGCTATAGAGCAATACAACAAATCCCGGGAATAATACATTATATACAGCGCAATGCACACAGAATACCACCAGATTTAGAGGAAAACAACAAATCCTGGGAATACTACATTATATACAGCGCAATGCACGCAGAATACCACCAGCTTTAGATTAATACAACAAATCCTAGCAATACATTATACATGCAGTGTATAATGTATTGCTGGGATTTGTATTCCTCTATAGCTGATGAATAATATACAGCGCAATGTACCATCAGCTATAGAGGAATACAACCAATAACTATCCCAGCAATAGATTTATACAGCATGTGGGGGGGGAAAGTGCAGGCAGTCTTACCTGCAAGCAACTTTACTTTCTTGCCCGAGAACTTCGTTCCCCCACTCTGCAGACTCCCTGCAACGTGGTGATCGTCTTGGCGGACAGCGGCGGGAGAGAGCTCAGAGCTGGGTGAGGTGGGGAGGAGGTGCGGCGTAAGGCATGAAGCATGCGGCGTGGCGTGTGTGGAGCCGCGAACAGGGGCAACTAATCGAAAGCCGACTAATGTTCCGGTGATGCTCCTTACATAGAACTGGCCCAGGAGCATTTGGTACGCTGACCTGGGGGCTTTTCCTGATTACCCCAATCTTCTGTTACTAGGACCAGGACAATAATTTGCCACTGTGCTTCACAGTCACTGACTTTAACGGCATGGCTGGCAACTCTTAGGTCCTGAGTAGGGCTGCAACAACCAATTGATTTTATTGTTGATAATCGATAATGAGGATTGTCGTCAACTTTTCTCACCGATTAGTTGTGTGTACTTCTCTTGTTCCCGCTGGGAGCCAGTGTTTCATGGGCTCTGTGTCCCCTCTGATCCCCACTGCTGGGGTTCGGAGGGGACACTGACCCCTGCAGCCAGTGGTCAGCAGGAAGGAGAACTCCAAACCTCTATCCTAACCCCCCACACCCACTGCTGCTGCACCAGCTCTGTTCCCCCTCCCTCTTTTCATTCCCGCTGCATGCTGCGGTCCGTCACCTTCAATTCCTGCTGCTCTTTCCCCCGCCTGGATCAGCAGAGGCAGTGGGGGTCGGAAGGGGGACAGACCGCTGCAGCCCACTTCCAGCGAGCAGGAGAGACCGCTGTCGACCTATGACTGCGTCCCCCCCCCTCCCCCATCAGTGGTGTATTTTTGTTTTTTTTGTGCTGCCCTAGGCAAGACTAAACTTGGGCACCCGCTATCTAAATTTACCCCACCCCTACCTGTTTAAGACATTTTTCATAACCTGCCAGTCACTGAATACAGCGTGCATGCTGTATCCAGCTTCAGGCAGGTTGCGCTATTAGCAGTGCAGAATACCAAGGACTACAAATCCCAGCAATACATTATACAGCAATACAGAATAATATAAAGCTACGTACATGTGTTGCTCCAGGGTGGCAGCCTGATGTCTCCGGGCTCTCAGTGTGGGCTGTGCAGCGTCTTGTGGTGGGCTGTGCAACACTCACTGGGGTCCTGAGGCTCTTTTGGCCAGTTGCGGGTGGCGGGGTTACCTTTGAAAGACGAGATGTGTGGCCGCTGGCACTGTATACAGTCGCTGTGAGGTCCCCAGAATGCTGCCGTAAGGTCCCCAGCAAGCGCGGGAACTTATGGCAGCCTCTTCTATTTAAAAATTTAAAGCACGGTATCGGCACTTAGTAGCGGGGCATTTTCATGAGTACTCGTGTAAATGCCCAATATTGGCACCAATACCGGTATTGATACTGATACCAGTAATGGCAGGTGAGGCTCTGCCTCACTTGTTTGGGGGCAGCGTTTATTGCGGCCCTCCTGGAAAGTGCTGCCCAAGGCTAATGCCTTGTTTGCTGTGCAGATACTCCCCTGCTGCTGCCCCCTCTTCCGATCAACTGCCAGCGCTAGAAAGCCTGCGATGAGTCCAGCGGCCGGGAGCAATAGCCAGCCTGCTGTTAGCTAGTTTAAATTGCAATAGCAGTCTGTCTATTGCACCCGCCCACTACATGCTGTCAATTAGCTGAGGAGGACCTGAAGGAGAACTCTCTTTCAGATCCCTCCTCTGCTGATAGCATATGGGTGGGTGCAATAGCCAGCCTGCTATTGCAAATTGAAATGGCCAATAGTAGACTGGGTATTGCTCCCGGCCACTGACTGCTGTGTTTAAATTCAGCTGCCTCAGCAGGCAGCTGTCATTCCCCATCTAAAGTTATTGAAGTGGAAGGGTGAGACTAGGGGTCTGATAAATCCCTAATGTCACCTTTATAGAGATCCTGTCATCTCTAATGTTCTATCATATAGGGGGCTTGTGAGAGCCCCCTTCCCCCCGATATGATGGCAATGAAGTTAAGAAAAGAAATTAAAAAAAATAAAGTCAAAAATACCCCCTAAAACAATTAAGTCCCCCCACGCCCCTGAGTTGCGCGCATACTTATGGAAACGCAAGCCGGGTGCACCTATGTGTAAAAATGACGATTGCGCTACACATGTAGGATATCACCACATTGATCTAGCAATTCTCTTTCAAAGACCATTACCCTCTTATTCTCTGGGGAACGCAAGGCTTTGCTCACATATTACTCCCTATACTACCATAGATTCTGTAAGATCTTAAACTGCTTGTATCAGCTCTTCAGAAACCACCCTTTGATTCTTAGAGATATTCCTCTGTCCACTTTCACCTACAAGGTGGCTTCCATTGCTAGACAAGTTAGTGGCTCTCTAGTAGAAAACCCCATTGACAAGGTTGTCTTGACTCCTAGGACCCCTTTTTTTCCACCTATAAATCCATCTTTGTAGTGCTTCAGAACATTCTAATGAGTTTTCCCTCCATTGTTTGAATGAGGTATGAGCAGTTTGAGTTGATCTTAACCATATCTTCCTTCAGGATAACCAGTGCCCTCTTTGTCATTCCTGAGGTTCCCCGTTAGGGAATGCCTGAGTCTTTCACCATTTCTATGTGGTTCAGGCAGCTCACTATCTAGGCTTAAACTTAGGAATAGGGTTCCACTTTTTCTTGGCAAGGTGGACTCTACTAGATCAGTGAGTGCCTCTTGGGCTTTTCAGCATCAGGCATCCATTTCCCAGATATGCAGGGATGTCGCCTGTTCAGAAGTTCACACGTTCTTAAGTTTTACCAGGTGGATGTTCAGGCCTCATCTGATGCTTTTTTCGAAAGTAAAGTCCTTTAGGCCTCAACCAGCCCCCAATTTTTGTTCCCTGGTTTTGTCGGTTTGTTATTTTGTTTGCTGTATATCCTGTCCCTCAGTTGGACTAGTTTTGGACATCCCATACTTCTCAGAATGTTTCTGACCCTGTGCTCCTTATTACATTTAATTAATAAATAAGACTTTTTTTTATCTACCGTAAAATTATTTTCTTGGAGTTCATCAAGGGACACAGGTCCCACCCCTCTGACTTGTGATCACTCCTACTACTGCTTTTGCCCCAAACTGAAGCCTTGTGGGCTTTGGAGGAGTTATGCTGGCTGGTGCCTTTTTGTTTGTCAGTGTCCAATCTCCTTTAGGCAGCAGTATAATCCATACATCTCAAAATCCTTCAGACATTTTCCCTTAATGCACTCCATAAAAGTAATTTCCAGGAAGTCAAAAATCCTGTTTTGTGAGTCAACTGCACTGCCTTTTATCATATTCATTTCTCTTCAATACATGCTGCCTATTGACATACTTTCCTCAATCCTCCCCTACACACGCTGGCCTTATATTCTCCACATTCCTTTGCTTCACATTTTTTCCACTATCATACCCTCTGCTCTCCTCTCCTCTCCAGCACATAATGCTCACTGTCATGCCCTCTCCACTGCTCACTTGCACATATTGCCTGCTATCATACCCTTCACACTTCCCTCCTGCACATACTGCCCTCTGTCATACCCTTTGGCACTCCTCTTCTGCACATATTGCCACTGCATTACTCTCTACACTCCACATGTACATACTGCCTGCTCGGACACCACTTGTGCATTGTTTGTAATATTCCCAACAGTACCTGTTCTGGAAGGGTCATGTATTTGCTAGTTTAAAAATTGACAAAGATGTTATCTTTTACATAATTGTATGTGAATTTAACAAAAAGTATCTCATCTTTATATTTACAGCAAATGGAAAGGTTTAAGGTAGTAGAACGTGAAACAAAGACAAAAGCGTACTCTAAGGAAGGTCTTGGTTTGGCTCAGAAGGTGGACCCAGCTCAGAAGGAAAAAGAAGAAATTGGGCAGTGGCTAACGGTAGGATTTATGATTATCGTGGTGGTTATTTACAGAGCAGATATTTTTATGTGCTTCGTGATCATAATGGATTAAAGAACAATACATTTTATTGCTCTTAGTGTTTATTGGGAGACCTAACAGACCACTGGGTATAGTCCCTGCCACTAGCGGTTTGAACACTAAAAATCAGAAGGCTTATCTCCTCCTTGTGGGTAATACCACCCTGCACAGCCAGCCAGTCTCTGTTTTTCACTAGATGTCCTAGTTAGGATATATGTCCCAACTTGCAAAATTGAAGATTCCATCCTGCTTAGTGTTACACCAGATCCCTAGATCTTGGAAAATCCCTGCATGTTCAGTGTCACAACATGGCCACCAAACCTTGGAAATTTACTGAAGCCTCTTTCCTTTCTTCGGATGAGTATGTCTGCATCTTAGTGGCACACCATGTTCTGCAAACCTCAGAAATGCACTGCTGCATTTGTATCCACTTGGACTCACTGCTAACTTTGCTTTGTCTCTGGGAAAGAAGGAGGGGGGCGGCAGACGACAGCAGACCATGAAATCCAACTGTCGAAAACCTCGCTGACCACCTTACTCCTCCGCAGATTCTCGGTTGTGGAACTTTAGCTTGGCAGTCTTGTGCCCATCTGAAGCATTGTAGGGTACTTCTTTTCTCCTGTGTAACTCTTGCACTCACGCCAGGGCTTCCAGAAAGTGTGTGCTTTTTTTTTTTTTTCTCTCTATTTAATGTGAGCAATGAGAAACTACAATAAATGCAAGTCACCAGGTTGAATCTGCCAACAAATTACACTACCTGTACCCACTGCTACTTTATCTAGGTCACTGGTCAAGCTAACCCGCTGTGTGATGTTTGGAAGACCCCTTCTAACTCGAGTGCTTCAGCACCTTCATCAAATCCTCAGGTGCACCAATGAAGAATATGTCTGTCAGTTACCCTACATGCTGGTGGCATCCTTGGGTCAACTGTTTTTTTTTTTTATTGAATTTTTTTACATATTACCACAAAGTAAAACACAGGTTATCACTTAAACAACAGGCAAGCAGTATATCACCAATCCCAAGTATAAAAGGAAAAGCAAATACAGGGGTATAATCAAAACAGTTCCCCCCTACCCCAGGAAATAGCACTGTCAGAATCTTTACACTGATAAAATAAACAGTTTTCTATTTATGAAAACAAGCGAGGATCTGTAATTAAGGAGATTCCCAACTTATTTCCACAAATCAACAAAATAACTTGAGTTTGTTTTATTTGCGCTTGAATGCAAAATGAGAACAACAATGTGCAAAAATATATATATTTATTAACTAAAAATCAGTGCAGAATAATCAAAATACAATTGGTGACAACCAAAGGATATGGATCGAAATAATATTGATAACACAGATGATAATAAAATAAAACCACAGGATATTATTTCAAAATATCAATGTAACAAAATATGTAACTTCTTGAATGTAATTGGTAGCTTATCAGTAGCTCAACAGAATGTGAAAACAAAATGTGGAGATTTGACGAGATATGTTTCAATTAGTAAAACCAAACAATATATAATGACTGTAGGTTGAATATTGTAAGAATATAAAACAATAATTATTGCTAATATCTCTTGCAATTAATAGTACAAAATCTAAGGCAATTTTTATAATGAACCTTTTTTTTTCTTTTACAGTAATGAGAAAAATAAATTCAAAGTCTCTTGTTCTTTGTTTAAGTGTAAGACATGACGGTTATCAATCTCACTATAACACAAACTGGCCCCATGGCCGGTCCTAATCTTGTGTTTGTTGTCTGAGACTCTCAATTTACAACCTGGGAAAATATGTGGTAATGTTCTTAAAATTTGCTGTAAGAGTCTTTCTCCAGGAATCATGACCTTACATTCACCTCGTAACAGATTGTAAGCCCTCACGGGCAGGGCCCTCACCATCTTGATTTGTATTGTGATTGTTATGTCTTCCTTATATTGTAAAGCGCTGCACAAACTGTTGGCGCTATATAAATCCTGTATAATAATAATAATCTTCAGCCATCCTCCTTTTCCCTTCAATACCTATCCTGAAGGATTATACACTGGACATTAACTCCCCTCTCACCAATGCCTTAAAGGCATCCCATTGAGTCGATAAGGGGACATCCTGTATAAAGGCATGTGTAGTCCAATATTGCAAAATCGTATCCTGACATTGAAATTGAATATAAGGTTCATCCAGCCACAGAGAACCTATCCTCCAAGAGTGAATACCCAATGGCACTGGCCTTGTTATGTAGTAATATAGGGGAGTGGTCAGAAATGGCTCTCCGTACATATTTTGGTCTCATCTGACCGCAAAACCTTCTCCCAATCCTTCTCTGAATCATTTAGATGTTCATTGGCAAACTTCAGATGGGTTCCCTTCCTTGCGGGCGTTGCAGGATCTCCGTCCATGGTGGTGTATTGTGTTACCAATGGTTTGTTTGGTGACTGGTGTCCCAACTCCCTTGAGATCATTCATAAGCTCCTCCTGTGTAGTTCTGGGCTGATGCCTCACTTTTTTCTCATTATCATCCTTACCCCATGAGGCAAAATCTTGCATGGAGCTCCAGACCGAGGGTGATTGGTTATCTTGTATTCCTTCCATTTGCGAATAATCGCACCAACAGTTGTTTCCTTCTCACCAAGCTTCTTGCTGATAGTCTTGTAGCCCATTCCAGCCTTGTGCAGGTCTACAATCTTGTCCCTATCGTCCTTTGACAGCTCTTTGGTCTTGCCCATAGTGGTGAGGTTTGAATGGAAGAAAGTGATTCTGCGGACAGGTGTCTTTTATCTACATCATGAGTTGTCGTTAGGAGCACCTTCTCAAATTGACAGGACTAATCTGTGTACCATGTAGCCAGTCTGTGGGAGCCAGAATTATTGTTGGTTGGTAGGGAATCAAATACTTTTTTTACTCGCTGAACTGCAACTCAATTGATAACATTTGTTTTGTGTTTTTTCTGAATTTTTGGTTGATATTCTGTCTCTGTTTAAATTATAGACCCTTCATTTCTTTGTAAGTGGGCAAACTTACAAAATCTGCAGGGGATCAAAACATTTTTTATTCTCACTGTATCAGCGATTCGTATGCAGACGACAATCCAACCAATCCAGGACTTTTAAAGGAAGTGAATTTAGCCAGATGGAGCATGCTATGTTGAAGATTCCCGTCTCTCAGCCGACGTTTGATAGCTGTAAATGCTGCACGTTGTTTCTGCGTTTGGCAGAAAAATCCAGGACCACCATAATGCGATTACTGTTGAACAGAATATCTTTCTGTTGTCGAGCTGAACGCAGAATGCTCTCTTTATGCTTGTAGTGTAGCAGGCGGATCAACAGAGGGCGAGGAGGCGAGCCCGGTGGAAGTGGGCGCAAGGGAACTAGATAAGCTCTTTCAGTGGCAACAAGAGGAGAGAGAACCTGCACACCCACCAATTGCTTTAACCACTGCTCCATGAATATCTCCAGCTGCCGACCTTCAGAGCCCTCCGGAAAGCCCAGAAAATGCAAATTCTACCTGTTGAGAGAGCTTGTCTGCATTTTTCATTGCCAGATCATGAGGTTTCTCGATATCTGCGCCATCTTTGAGCGCCACACGGCCATACTTAGCCAGACGCTCACCCCTCGATTTTCCCCGATCCCTGGCCGATTTTCACCATTCTGATGGTACCTCATTGAACGGGGGCACTTTAGAAGGTGAAACTGCCAAGCAAAAGGTATTGCAGCTGTATAGGATCGCTTCAGGATAACATGGTAGTAGAGGAGGTACTCTTGACGCTGTGCATGCATCAGATGTCGCCCACACCATGGACTTTCATGGTACATATACAACTATATTTATTAAAAGTTAATATCTTCTATTTTATTTAAATATAACAATACAAATTGCATTCAAAACCATGCATTGGGTATCATATAAACCATAAAACTGAGAGATTGTCTTGCTTAGCCTACTTAATCAGTTTGTTTACAATGCATTTACATTGATATATGCAGTATACATACATAAGTTTGTGCAGTTTGTATAATTACAAAGGCTCAAAGCGAGGACTAAAAAATAAACTTAAAAATACTCTAAATCAGTGGTTCTCAACCTTTCTAGGGCCGGGACCAGGGGTGTATCTACTGCAAGGCAAACTAGGCATTTGCCTAGGGCGGCACTTTTCAGGGGGGCACCAAAAAAGCTGCCCCCAAACCAGTTAAGTAAGAAAAAAAAAAGAAATTATATTACAAATTATTCATAAATTACTGCCCGTACTCCTGGACCTGGTGCTTCTTTGACTGGGGGACCAACATGTACACCCCGAGTCCGGGGAAGTGCAGCCTATAAGCTCCGTGCAGGGTTATGTCTCTAGAGTGGGGCAAGTTACAGAGCCCAGCGGCCAAGGCTGAAGATTGGTAACTGCTGAATTAGGGTGCCCAGCATATGATGGCAGAAGATCGATGTTGCAGCTGCAGAACTAGAGACTAGCACAGCATGGTAGGAAAGGAGAGAATGGTTATTGTAGCTGCAGAACTAGGGAGCCCATCAAGCCAGGAATGGAGCTACGTTGATAGCGCAACCTGTCAGAACCGTGTGCGGTGTATCCCTCAGCGACATCTGCCGGCGTGGCGGGAGAACTGACACTGCTGCGCTAGGAGAGGGCTGAGGGAGGACTCTCACCTTATTATTGTTTGTTTTTTATAATTTTCTTATTTGTTTCTTATTTTCTTTTTAATCGCTTTTTAATTTTTTTAATTCTTTTATTTTTATTTCTTTCATAATTTTTTTATCGATTTTTTTTTTTTTTTTTTTTTCCCCCTTTAAAAAAAAAAGGAGCAGAGAAAGCGCTTCTCTCCTGGGTGGCAGGAAGCCGCCAGGCGACCCCTGGCAAATCGTCATTCGGCCCCCGACGGGGTCCTGACCCCCAGGTTGAGAACCACTGCTCTAAATGAACAGCTGTCTGTATAGAGAACACATAAGTATCTGTGATTTCATATAATCTAGGTCATTAACAGTATGCCAAATCATATACCTCTTTAGAGGACACGTGTTGTTAAATCTCCTATATTCAACCACCAATGCCGACAGAAAATCTCCCCCCCCGGTGGACACAGGCACAGGGGAAACATTAAGGCTGGACTCCAATCAACTCAGAAATCTGCTAAAGGTATAGCGATGTAAGTGCAACCATACTACCAATTCAAAACTTTCCTGCATAATTCTCCCCAGCATTCCAATACCTCGATTTAGTCAGAAGAATCGCATACCCCTATAGCGATTTTACCCCCAGTGGTTTGTTACCAGCTTACACAGCAGTCTAAGAGTTATCTTATCTCATATTTCCAATACCTGAATAGAAAGACTTGTATTGCAAATTCCTGTGTCCAAATCACACACAATGGCCCCAGCAGCTTGAAAGATCCCACATATCCGGCGCTCAAATAGAAATCTAAGCTAGGTATGCCCAGTTCAGTATAATGATATCATTGTAACCATATAAACTGTTTACTATATGCGCATAAAAATTGTCTATCTCATAGTTCAAATACCTTTTAGTAGAAAGACTTTTATTGCAAGTTCCTGTGTACAAATCATACAAAATTGCCCCAGCAGCTGGAGAGACCCCAAATTTCCAGCAGGCAATTCGAAATCTAAATATAAAGACTAAATAAGGTATACTCCTCTGGCATTAGAAGGCAGGCAATAAAAATGGGGGGGGGGGGAAGAAGAAAAGTGTTTTAACTTTAAACGTCCAACTAACAACACAATCAGGTGTCTAAATGGCTGCTAGAAACCAACTGCCCTTCCCTTTATATATGCCCCACCATGCCATTAAATGGCGCATAGCATCTGGCGTCCACCACCATCACGCAGATGCGTGCAAATATGTGATGGCATCATCCCCGAGTGCCCAGTGCCTCATGTCAGCATATTGTCAGGTCTTCCAGTTGTGCATGTGCAGATGCGCACACTCTCGATCAACTAAGCACAGGAAACCATGGAAACAAATCCATGTTTCTTCCATGGCACCCGTCACGACAACTAAGTGATGGCGACAGAGGGAGTCAAAGGCAAATAAGGGAGCTATAATACCTCCATCCCCGATCACAGCTGGATTACCCAGGAGGGATACATGCCTGGCTAGGATGGCAAAGAATCCCCCATGTATTAGAAGCCCAAATGCCCAACGGAGGGGAGACGCACAGACACCTTTTGGACAAAATAAAAAAGGTAACAAGTCAGCAACAATAATGAAAGGAAAGACAATTCATCAATACAAAAGGCTCTTCATATATCTTAGAAGCGACATTGATTCTGTAAGTCACTATCCCAACATCATACATAATACATTCCAAAATAAGGCCAAAGTATCAATTTACCACTGCATGTCAATGTCCTGCATTGTGAGTATCACCTGACCCATATTAAGAAGCAGTATATCATTGATGTAAAAAGGGCTTAAAACTAAGACCGTTATTTGCCAACGAGGACATCTCAATAAACATGTCCCATATTTTGGTATGGCGCAGGTACATTAATGATGTCATCTTAATATGGTTCTGTGGAGGAGCTGGCTGCATTCATGGACATCATCAAATTGAATGCTTTCAACTTAAAATTCATGGGGGGGGAATTTATCAAGGGAGTTGCTCCACTTTTCTTTTAAGTGACACATTTTCCACGTTATTTGCACCTTATTTATCAATGCAGTCTAAGCCTTGATAATGTCATTCTCATTAGACATGTGGGGCATTTATCATAGCAATTGCGAGTGTTTGAACTTGCACAGAATATATTTGCACCAGATTTATCAAGCTAGTTTAATGCTGTTGATAAATGAGGTTTAATAGACTCCAGGAAAAAAGACTTGTAACTCCAGGCAAAAAGCTTAACTGTCGCATCTTGAAGAAGTGGTCACGGGGACTTAAGTTGTGATTGTTTTCTTAGGTGATGCTCCAGTTTCATACAGCCCAGAACAAGTGCAGATGAAAATAGGTGCAAAAAACATGCAGTTGAAAAAGTAGTGCAAGCACTGAAGAAAACAGGTGCAAAACAGGGGCAAAAGACATGCAATTGAAAATGTATTGCAAGCTCTGAAGAAAACAGGTGCAAAACACATGCAAAAAACAGGTGCAGTTGGAAAAGCAGTGCAAGCTTTGGGCAAAACATGTGCAGTTGGAAAAGTAGTGCAAGCTCAGGTGAAAACAGGGGCACATCTTAAAAGACAGATTTACACATAAAAAAAATGATCTAAGAGGCTAAAACTGTCGTAATTGCTTTGATAAATTCCCCCCATGGAGTTTTCAGATAGAAATCGAGTACCTTCTTTGGACATTGAGATTATAAAAGACTCTGATGGTACATTACCGACCAGTCTTTTCCATACGCTCACAGCGGGCAATACTATTCTAAGAGCGGACAGCAGACATCTTACTTTCCTCATTCCGAGTATACATATAGCCAGTATCTTAGATTAAAACAAAGCTGTTCCAATAACACTGACTTTGAGACAGAGGCTAAAAAAATTGCACTCATGGCTAATGATACAGGGAAATAGCAAAAGGATGCTCAAAAGAGCATATCAAAAAGCAGAGTATCCTTGCTCTATTGGAACAATAGTACATTTTCTAAAGATATACAAAATAATACTGTGACATTTTAACTAGATTATCTTAAGACCACCATCTTGTTCGTTCAGTACTTGAAAAATACTGCTATTTGCTTGTGAATGATCCCACACTACAGAAATGTATACGTGCGTCTTTGGAAATAGTGTTTAGAGAATTACTCTCCATTAGGGACAAATTAGTACATAGTCACTATTCGGTTTCAGATACCAATATAAATAGGGAGAGATTAAGTACTTTCAAATGTGGGATGTCCTTGTAGATGGATTAGGCCAAAAAAACCTGTTAAGCCCTTCCCAATGGAATGCTTCATGAACTGATTAACTGCAAAAGCGGAGCATTCTGCATTGGAAAGCCAAAAAGACAATTAAGATGCAGGGAGTGTGGTGTGTGCGTGCTCGCTCGCTCGCACACACACACACACACACACACACACACACACTATATTACCAAAAGTATGGGGACACCCCTCCAAATCATTGGATTTCCATGGCCGAGCAGCTCCATCCAAGCCTCCAAGTGCAATGCAAAGCGTCGGATGCAGTGGTGTAAAGCACGCCACCACTGGACTCTAGGGAAGACGTGTTCCCCTAGATTAGATACATTTTGGACAATTTCATGCTCCCAACTTTGTGGGAACAGTTTGGGGATGGCCCCTTGCTGTTCCAACATTACTGCGCACCAGTGCACAAAGCGAGGTTCATAAAGACATGGATGAGGGAGTTTGGGGTGGAGGAACTTGACTGGCCTGCACAGAGTCCTGACCTCAACCCGATGGAACACCTTTGGGATGAATTTGAGCGGAAACTGTGAGCCCGCCCTTCTCGCCCAACTTCAGTACCTGACCTCACAAATGCGCTTCTGGGGGAATGGTAAAAAATTCCCATAGACACTCTCCTAAACCTTGTGGACAACCTTCTCAGAAGAGTTGAAGCTGTTATAGCTGCAAAGGGTGGGCCAACTCAATATTGAACCCTACGGACTAAATCTGGGATGTTATTAAAGTTAATGCACGTGTAAAGGCAGCCGTCCCAATACTTTTGGCAATATAGTGTGCGTATATGTATGTATACAGTTGTGCTCATAAGTTTACATACCCTGGCAGAATTTATGATTTCCTGGCCCTTTTTCAGAGACTATGAATGATAACACGAAAATCTTTCTGTCACTCATGGGTAGTGTTTGGCTGAAGCCATTTATTATCAATTAACTGTGTTTACTCTTTTCCAATCATAATGACAACAGAAAGTACCCAAATGACCCTGATCAAAAGTGTACATACCTGGTGAGTTTGGCCTGATAACATGGACACAGGTTGACACAAAGAGGTGTGAATGGCTATTAAAGGGAACCATCCTCACCTGTGATCTGATTGCATGCACTCAGTGTGTGTGTATAAAAGGCCAATGAGTTTCTGGCCTCCTGACAGACCCTTGCATCCTTCATCCAGTGCTGTACTGACTTGTCTGGATTCTGAGTCATGGGGAAAGCAAAATAATTGTCAAAGGACCTGCGGGAAAAGGTAGTTGAACTGTATAGAGCAGGAAAGGGATATAAAAAGATATCCAAGGAATTGAGAATGCCAATCAGCAGTGTTCAAACTCTAATCAAGAAGTGGAACATGAGGTAGACCAACTAAACTGCCAGCCACAACTGCCAGGAAAATTGTTTGGGATGCAAAGAAAAACCCACAAATAGCTTCAGGAGAAATACAGGACACTCTGAAAGCATGTGGTGTGGCTTTTGCAAGATGCACAATAAGGAGGCACTTTGAAGAAAGATGGGCTGCATGGTCGAGTCTCCAGAAGAAAGCCATTACTACGCAAATGCCACAAAGTATTCTGCTTACAACACGCCAAACAGCACAGAGACAAGCCTCAAACCCTCTGGCACAAAGTCATTTGGAGTGATGAGACCAAAATTTACCTTTTCGGCCACAACCATAAACGCTACATTTGGAGAGGAGTCAACGAGGCCTATGATGAAAAGTACACCATTCCTACTTTCCTATTGTGAAACACGGAGGTGGATCGCTGATGTTTTGGGGATGTGTGAGCTACAAAAGCACAGGAAAGTTGATCATAATTGATGGCACGATGAATGCAGTATATGTGTGTGTGTGTGTGTGTGTGTGTGTGAGATATACAGTATATATATATATATACACCCACACCCAAAGGTGTTCTATCGGATTGAGGTCAGGACTCTGCAGGCCAGTCAGGTTCCTCCACTCCAAACTTGCTCATCCATGTCTTCCATCCATGGACCTTGCTTTGTGCACTGGTGCGCAGTTATGTTGGATGGAACAGGACGGGGCCATGCCCACAAAGTTGGGAGCATGAAATTGTCCAAATTGTCTTGGTATGCTGATGCCTTAAGAGTTCCCTTCACTGGAACTAAGGGGCCAAGTCCAACCCGTGAAAAAAAACAACCACACCATAATCCAAAAGAAAAAAGAAGGGGGTTGGACCCACCCAAGAAAGTGGATGGTCCGAAGGGTTAACTAGAGAGGGATGAGCCGTATTGAATCATGTAGAAAATTATTTTATTTAAATAAAATAATTTTCTACATGATTCAATACGGCTCACCCCTCTCTAGTTAACCCTTTGGACCATCCACTCTCTTGGGTGGGTCCAACCCCCTTCTTTTTTCTTTTGCATCATTGTCTGGTTACAGAACCTCTTTTTCAAAGGGTAACTATAAGAGCTTTGCATCTCCAGAAGTGAAACACCCCCTCTTTTTTCCACACCATAATCCCCCTCTCCACCAAACGTTACACTTGGCATAATGCAGTCAGGCAAGTACCGTTCTCCTGGTAACCGCCAAACACAGACACGTTCCTTGGATTGCCAGACAGAGAAGCGTGGTTCGTCACTCCAGAGAACACGTCTCCACTTCTCTGGAGTCCAGTGGCGGCGTGCTTTACACCACTGCATCCGACGCTTTGCATTGCACATGGTGATGTAAGGCTTGGATCCAGCTGCTCGGCCATGGAAACCCATTCCATGAAGTTCTGTTGTGTTGTGACTGTTGTGACAATCTGAAGGCCACACGAAGTTTGGAGGTCCGTAGCTATTGACTCTGCAGACAGTTGGCGACTTATGTGCACTGTACGCTTCAGCATGCGCAGACCCCGGACTGTCATTTTAAGTGGCCTACCACTTAGTAGCTGAGTCACTGTTTTTCCGGTCACACTCCCCTGTGTGATGATCCGGTGCCGGGTTTTACCTCCTGTCTGAGCTGCTCGGCTTCCTGCCAATCCACTCTGAACCTCTCCATTAAAAGTCCACTCACTTGTTCCGTGCCGTTCGAGCAACATGTCTTTACTCCCTGTTTATCACTTGCCTTTGAAATCCCTGCAGTTGCTACCACCTACCTTGTTGTTCCCTGTGTGCCTCTGGATTCCCTCTTCCTCACAGTGAGATCTTGTACATACTGCAGTGGATTTATCGTCATCATCTTCAGTGAGTCCTTGCACTTGTGCTTACTTGTGTGTCTGTGTACAGGCTTCACCCCTGCCTGCTGTTGTATCCAGCACCTCGGTGCTGCAACCAGCCTTTGTCTGTGTGGGCGTGCTAGAGGGCCGCAACCTGGAAGGTGTCCAGCAGCCAATCATCCTCCCCATTAGAGGCTCTGTCGAACACCTGGCCCTTAGAATTTGCGCCTCTAGTGCGTCCCCGTTACCGCACAGACACCTACTTCCTGTGTTTTCACCCCAGACACCATTTTTTGCATGCTACTTTTAGTCATTTTGTGTGCCCCGGTCGCCAGACCGTGACAGTTCCCAGTTGCTTCCGCTTTGTTATAATACCGCTAACAGTTGACCCTTGAAGATTTAGTAGCAAGGAAATTTCACAGAACACCGAAATCCAATGGTTTGGAGGGGTGTCCCAATACTTTTGGCAATATTAGAGGTGCACCGAAATGGAAATTTCAAGACCGAAATAAAAAAAATTGTCGGGCTGAAACCGAAAATGTTTTTTATAAACTTTATTATTTTTTATTCATTTTTATTTTTTTTTACTTTTAGGGGCTACGGGGAAATATTTGGGATCTAAACAGTGCCCTGATATTTCCCTTTTTAAAGGAGAAAAAGAGATTGAGGACACGAGTCCTCAATCTCTTTTTCTCAATCCCCCTCTTTTGGCAATATTAGAGGTGCACCGAAATGGAAATTTCAAGACCGAAATAAAAAAAATTGTCGGGCTGAAACCGAAAATGTTTTTTATAAACTTTATTATTTTTTATTCATTTTAATTTTTTTTTACTTTTAGGGGCTACGGGGAAATATTTGGGATCTAAACAGTGCCCTGATATTTCCCTTTTTAAAGGAGAAAAAGAGATTGAGGACACAAGAGTCCTCAATCTCTTTTTCTCAATCCCCCGTTATCAATGAACAGGAATCCTCTGAGTGTTCCTGTTCATTGATAACTTGAGAACAGAGTATATTTACTATAACCACAATTATGAATAGACAGGAGGTGATTAAGCTCACTTCCCATTCAGTCATAATTGAGAATAGTAAACATGCCATGTCCTCAATTATGTACAAACACTCAGCGATCACTGGTGTGTGTGTGTGTATTTGATTGAGTCTGCTAAACTGCTAAGTCTGATTAGCCGACATGTAGGCCTCTCCCACAATTTGACACCTGTGTGATTATCTTTTGTGGCTTTGGAGAGATTAAATCAGGATCCAAGGGGAGGCAATTGGGATAAGGTCATTCTACAAAGAGAGGCATGTTGGATGTTTTAACAAAAAGCTACAAGTCCACCTGGTTTAACCCCTTCATGACTGAGGCCTTTTTTTCATTTTTTGCACCCATGTTGTATTCCACATTTTAGGCCTGAAAATTACATAAAACCCCCAAACATTATATATTTTCGTGTGTGCCCGCCAGTGCAGCAGTGCCGTCCGTCCGTTTTTTTACAACGGGCGGACGGCAAGTGGTTAAGTGATGCTGGTGACGTACACTGTACGTCGTCAGTCACGAAGGGGTTAAATCAAGTGCTTAGTTTTAAAGCCTTTTTAGATTAATGATATACTACTTCTTAATATGGGTCAGGTAATGCTCTCAATGCAAGACATGGATATGCAGTGGTTAATTGATACTTTGGACATATTATTTTGGAATGTATTATGTATGATGTCAGGATAGTGACTTACAGAATCAGTGTCACTTCTAAGATGTATGAAGGGGATTCTTTGTCATAGCCAGGCATGTATCCTTCCCACATAATCCGGCTGTGATCGAGAATGGAGGTATCATATATCTCCCTCGTTTGCCTTTGGCTTTGTTTTCCTTGTCATCACTCTGGGTGCCATGGTAGAAACATGGATTTGTTTCCATGATTTCCTGTGCTTAGTTGACAAAGCGTGTGCACAACTGCACACGTGCGACTGGATGACCTGATTCTATTTGCACTCATCTGCGTGATGGTGGCAGATGAAATGAAAAGCAGCCAAATGCCATGCTTGTTTAACCCCTTCATGACCGAGGCCTTTTTTTTTTATTTTTTGTTTACATGTTATAATCCACATTTTAGGCCTGAAAATTACTTCAAAACCCCAAACATGATACATTTTCTGAAAGCCAAGACCCTATAGAATACAATGGTGGCAATTGCAATTTTTTATTATGCACAATATTTATCAAACCCAAAATTTAGTGAAAAATGCACTTAAATACCCATTTCAAAAAAAATACATAAAAGATGGTTACAATAAGTAAATAGATACCCAAAATATCCAGGTTTATAGTGTGCATCCGTGAAACTGCGACAAAATTCAGTACCCCAAAAAGTCTATAGACGCTTTAAAAGCCCCCTCAGGTCATCAGTTTAGAGATGCACGTAAATATTGGCCCTACAATTATTCCTTGACGCGCGAGAGGCTTAATGTTTTTTCTACATTTTATTTAATGTTATTTTAAAAACTTTTAACTTTACTTCAATTGCTATCACATAGCCCCCCCCCTCCTAATCATTAGCCCCCCATGTGACAACATATTGGTGGTGACAGGCCCTCTTTAAGGTGATACACTAGAGGTCCAAAAGACCCCTAGTATCACCTTTTACAGTTGAAATAATAGTGTTCAGCAATTCGGCCCTCTCCTTGTCGTTTGTGACCAACTTCCCATTTTTGTCCTTTATTGGGCCTATCTGTTCCTTTCTCCCCTTTTTAATGTTTATATATTGGTAACATTTTTGGGTTTTTTTTTTACAATATGTGGCAATATGCTTTTCGCACTCTATTTTAGCTGCCCCTATTGCTAGTTTGCATCTTTTATTACATTCTTTGTAGTTAACGAACGACAATGCTGTCGCCTCCATCTTATAATTCATAAATGCCACTCGCTTTTCCTTTATGTGATGCTTTACAGTTTTATTAAGCCATACAGGTTTTGTTTGTGATCTTTTACTTTTATTACTAGTATGGGGAGGAGATCGGTGAACGGAGGCTCGTTTACTGGCCCGTAGAAGCAAACTGGTGGCATAATCGCTTCTACTGTAAAGCCGATAGTCGGCTTTATAAATGTAAACAGAGTCCCGGCGTAGTCTGTTTAAACAGGCCCGATGCCCGCTGTACGTCACTGGCCATAAAGGGGTTAAGGTAAAATGCTTTCCCCCCCTTCTTATGCAAGGGGAGTGAATACCTAATTTAGTCTTTTATGTTTAGATTTCTATTTACTCGCTGGAGATGTTGGATCTTTCCAGCTGCTGGAGCCATTGGGTGTAATTTGGATACAGGAACTTGCAATACAAGTCTTTCTATTCAGGTACTGGAAATATCAGATAGTGCACATGATTACTAAATTGTATGGGAGAAACACACACAGGTGGAATATATAATGGGCCAGCAAGGAGAAGCTTGACCCGTGAGTGCTGTTGGTTTCTCCCACCAGTGTGCCTCATAAGATTGTGAAACGCATTGAGGTGTTTTTAGGTCTTTGCTTTGAGCCTTTTATAATTATACAAACTGGGCAAACTTTATGTATGAATTTATATAAATGTAAACGCATTGTAAACAAACTGAATATGTTTTATGATTTATATCTAATCACTCCAGTCAATCTAATTAGTAATGTATCAACCATACCAAGGTCTAATAAAAAAAAGTAGTTGGGCACCAGGAATGTGTAATATTTAGGAGGAGCTCGACCGTATGCTCCTGGAAGAGAACTTTGATATAGTGGGAATAACAGAAACGTGGCTAGACAGTGCACATGACTGGGCTACCAATGTACAAGGGTACATCCTGTTCAGGAGGGGCAGGGTTGGTAGAAGCGGAGAAGGGGTATGCAGAAAACAATCTAAATGTGCACATACGAGATGACCTCATGACAGGGAGTTGCGATGGTGTAGAGTCCTTGTGGCTAGAACTAGATGAGACTGATGCTAGCCGTAAAATAATTGTGGGTGTGTGTTAAACCCCCGGACATAGGGGAAGAGCAGGAGGCTCACCTACATTCCCAAATAGAAATCACTGGTAAACTGGGAATTGTTAGAATTGGTGACTTCAATTATCCGGACATTGGTTGGTCAAATGGAATTTCTCATTTTGTAGAGACTGGCTGTTTTCTGCAGCTGTTGCTGGACAATTTCATAGGTCAGATGTTTGAGGTTTCAACCAGGAAAAATGCTATACTAGATTTATTCATTTCCAATAATTCGGACCTAGTTGCAGACATAGCGATTAGGGATACATTGGGGAATAGTGATCACAGGGTGATTACTTTTAATGTTGGGTACAGAAAAGAGAAGTGTGTTGGTTTGACAAGAACACAAAATTTAAAAAAGGCAAACTTTTTGTTAAGCTGCGTCATCTAGTATATGACACTAAATGGGACAACTTATTTCCAACCCTGACGAGAAGTGGGATTGTTTTAAGAATACATTACATAATGCTATTACCAAGTGCATACCATTGGGTAATCCGAGCAGCTAAAATAGATTACGAGAAGCATATCCCCACAGTCTGTAAGAAGAACCCCCCACAAATTCTACCAATATGTGAACAGTAAAAGAATAAGAAAAGAGTAGGTAGGCACATTAAAAGATGAAAATGGGAGATTAATCACAAACGACAGGGAGAAGGCTGATGTGTTAAATTCATTTTTCTCCTCAGTATACACTCAGGAAAAAGACGATATTAATGGAGATAAGAATTTGAGTAGCGTAAAATACCGCAGTGGTTGAGAGTAGCCAGGGTTCAACAAAGAATGGAAAAACTAAATACAAATAAAGCACTAGGACCAGATAACCTGCACCCCAAGGTACTTAAATAACTCAGCCAGGTTATAGCGAGACCATTATTCCTCATTTTCAATTACTCCATAATGACTGGAAGGGTACCAAGTGACTGGCGGAAAGCTACAGTAGTACCAATTTTCAAAAAAGGTTTAAGATGCCAACCTGGGAACTACAGACCAGGCAGTCTAAAATCAGTAGTATACAAACTGTTTGAAGGAATTATAACAAACTATTTAGTGGATTTCGTTTGTGACAATGGTATAATAAATGATAATCAGCACGGCTTTAGGAAGGACCGTTCTTGGCAGACCAACCTACTAACATTCTACGAAGTGGTGAGTAGAGATCTGGATGGAGGGAGGCCGGTGCATGTGGTGTACCTGGATTTTGCCAAAGCTTTTGACAAGGTACCACATCAACGCTTAATACACAAGCTGAGATCTATGGGCATAGATGAAATGGTGTGTACATGGATGGAGAACTGGCTACAGGAACATGCCCAGAGAGTAGTGATAAATGGCTCTTTTTCAGATTGGTCTAAAGTCGAGAGTGGCGTGCCTCAGGGTTCTGTGCTAGGCCCCATACTGTTTAATCTGTTTGTTAACGATATTGGGGAAGGTGTTTAATAGCCATGTTTCTGTGTTTGCAGATGACACTAAAATTGGGAGGGTAATAGATACAGACTTAGACATTATGTATTACAGGAGGACCTGGATAAAATAGGGGAGTGGGCAACTGTATGGCAGATGAGGTTTAATGTTGAAAAATGTAAAGTAATGCATTTTGGGGTTAAAAATAGGCAAGAGGAATACATATTAATGGGTACTCCACTAGGCAAGTCAGAAGTGGAAAAAAATGTTGGGGTCATAGTAGACCACAAATTGAAAAATATCTTGCAATACCAGGCTGCGGCAAATAAAGTTAGCAGAGTACTGTCTTGTATTAAAAAGGAATGTACTGTCTCTACAAAGCAATCATTTTGCCACTTTATAGATCACTGGTTCAGAGCCAGCTGTCACTCACGCAGCTGGGCGGATCCCGGCATAATTGTCGGGATCCGCTTCAGCTGCCGCGTCTCAGTATACCGCGAGCAGTAGCTCGCGGTATACTGTGTCGGGGCGGCTCAGTAGACCGCGAGCTGCAGCTCGCAGTATACTGAGCTTAGGGTGACGGGAGGACGCTAGTTTGTGTCCTCCCGTTACCCTAAGGTGAACTATGGGGAAAAGCCTTAACCCTATAGTTCTCCTTTAAGGGGCTGGAGGACCTAAGCTATGAGACAAGGTTATTAAATCTAAACTTGTTCACGCTGCAATTGAGGAGATTGAGAGGGGACATGATTTTAAAGTACAAAATGTTTAGTGGTGATGGCAACATCAGCAATACACTTTTTACAGTAAACTCCATAACATGGACTAGAGGCCACGACCGAAAATTGGTGGAAAAAGATTTCACCATAAGGGGCGTAGGGGCTTTTTTTCAGTAAGAACAGTTAGTCTGGAGTTCGCTGCCACAAGCAGTGGTATCACCTGAGAGTATTGAATCATTCAAAAATCAATTAGATACCTTCCTCAGAGACCGTAACATACAGGGGTACAGGTACTCTTAAAAACAAGGTCACAAAGGGGCTCGTGTACACACATACACATGCACAATCACACACAAAGGTTGAACTTGATGGACCTTTGTGTTTATTAAACCTAAAATACTATGCAGCTATAATTCCTGATGCAGGGTTTTAATGTCATTTGTATTTTTTCTTTCGATGCTGGCGACGTACACTGTACGTCGTCAGTCACGAAGGGGTTAAAGGAGAACTATGAGATAAATGATTCCCACTCATCCTCTTAGTTATAGCCGACCTGTGACCAATAAGCTGTCACAGGTCGGCTCTATTGATTGGGAAGTGAGCAGAAACATGCAGGTGATCTGCTCATCTTCCGATTGTCTCCCTGCAGTGAGCGGTGACTGCCAGTCAACGCTCCCCGCAGGGATTATCCCCTCCCCTATCCGATCCTCCAGCACTGAGTGGAGGAACCAACGGGGAGGGGTTGGGCACAGCTGGCTCTGCCTATAGATTGGCAGAGCCAGCTGTCACTCATGCAGCTCGGTGGATCCAGACCGTATTGTCGGGATCTGTCCCGGCTGTGGCGCTTAGTATATTGCGGGCAATAGCCCACACATACTGAGCTTTGGGTCACGGGAGGAGGTTGGTATATGTACTTCTGTGACCCTAAAGAGAGCTATGGGGAAAAACACTCACCCTATCATCTTTTTTTATATAAAGAATTAAACTTTTAATAAATATAGTTGTATGTGTACCATTAAAGTCTGCCAGGGCCCCAATTAACCTTTTGGGTTTTTTTCTTTTAGGTAATTAATTATTTTTTTGAATGTGATACTCGTCTTTTTAAAAAAAAAATGTTTCTCAATATAATAAAGCAATACACATTATACATTTTTCTGAAATGGAAACTGTTAGGTTATGCAGCTGCTTTCAGGTGATTAGGCACAGCTGTAGGAACAATCTTGTATACAACCATTCCCACTCCCAGCAAGCCTCCATTTTTTTTTTCTAGTGTCCTTAAAGGAACATGACTTCTTCTCTCTGCAAAACTATTTTATTTATTTTTTTCCCTTTGGATTTTTTTCATAAGATTTTTCTTTTGACAAGCTTCTCTGCTGCTCCAAAGCCACTGCAAAATCCTTTGCAGCTTCTGGATTGGCTGACTCCTTGGTTCTGCCTTGTGGAACCCTGCCTGAAAGAAGATGTGGGGTCGGCCTGTATAGTCTCTTTGGGCACTGGATCCTGCAACATAAGTTAGCTGTAGGATGCTCTACAGGTGTGCAGGGCTCTAAACCATATTCTGGTAAAATGATGTCCCTAAAGAGCCCTTAAACGGGTTGAAAGGTGATGGGGGAATTTGGATAGGGCTTGGTTTCCTTAATCACCTGAACCGCAATGTGCAAAACAACTGGTATCGGTGGTAAGTCTGGGCTCTCTTTATTTGGATACTAGTCTACTGTTTCTCTAGTCCTTCAAGGAGAACTATGAGGTTAGGGCTTTCCCCCATAGTTCCTGTAAGGATAACGGGAGGACACAAACAAACGTCCTACCGTCACCCAAACCTCAGTATACCGCGAGCTACGGCTCGCGCTATACTGAGACGCTGCAGCCGGGACGGATCGCAACATTACTGTCAAGATCCACCTAGCTGCGTGATTGACAGCTGACTCTGCCTATCTAGAGGCAGAGCCAGCTGTACCCGCCCCTCCCCCGTCCGTTCCACCAGTCAGCACTGGAGGATCGGACAGGGGAAAGGGCGAATCCCTGAAGGGAGCCGTGAGTGACAGTCACGGCTCTCTGCAGGGATAGATCGAGAAGTGAGCGAGCGACACTATGTGTTCGCTCACTTCCCGATCTATTGAGCCGACCTGTGACAGTTTTATTGTCACAGGTCGGCTAGAACTATGAGGCTTAGTGATTTTCACTTGCATCATAGTTCTCCTTTAAAGGGTAAATCAGTGGAGCATTGGCAACAACACATTCACTCACAACCGGTGGCAGGAGCAGATTGCTTCACCATTTTTTAAATTTAAAAGAACACAGTATACATGAAGAACTTAGAAAAAGCATTGAAAACTAGGTCAATAAGCCGGAATCCAGTCAGTACAGTAAAATGACAGCCTGGAGGTACCTACTCTGGGGCTACCCTTTCTCCCTCCTTATCCGCTGCAGTGGAACCACCTTCACCCTGCAGCAATAGGAGTCTTCCCTTATTGGACCTCACCCGTGTCAGCAGCGATGGGTAACTCGCCAGAGAACCACAAGTCTCAACTCTGCATTTGCAATGTTCTGCCATAACTACACAAAAATATCTACTCAGTTAATATTCCTTGCTAGCGAGGGGCAAGTAATCTAGGAAAGAGGTCATTCTTTTTTCTATGCAGCTGGGTGGTGTACCTAACTATAGCTGTTGTTGGTATTCTTTGTGCTGTCCCACCTGATAGCGAGGACTGTGGAAATTACATCCCTGGCCTGGCAGTCTTAAGGTGCCCATACACTTTACAGCCCTCGCAAGACTTTTGTCTTGCGAGGGTTGTAAAGTACTTTAAAAAATGTATGATCTGCCCATCTTGGACAGGCAGATCGTACTTGCGATCATCGCGATGACTGCAATGAGGGGCAGGCTTGCGAGGACGGCAAACGTGCAGTGTGCGCGTGAGCACACCGGCCCGTTCGGCAGTTGTCGAACAAGCAGGCCACTAACTCGCCGAGAATCGTAAGATTCCCGGCGGGTTTTCCAGCCTGCTTGTTCGATGGAAGATGTGCGGCCGTACAGTAGAAATGGTTGCACGCCTTCCATACACTGCACGATTCTCGTACGATCGCGGGATTTCCCGCGATTCTCGTTCATGAATCGTGCAGTGTATGGGCACCTTTATACTTCCCCATATTGTTGATATTCTGTTTTTGGCTATTTGTGATGGACTGCGGACCCTAGGATACCCTTTCAGATTCATGCAGCCCTTCCATATCCCTACCTCATCCTGCATGTTTGGTCTGTTGCATGCCCACTCTCTCTCCTCTCCGCATACCTTCCTCTTAACCGGGACTCTTGATCCTAGAGTGCTAAGCTTAGGAGCATTTTACCCACCACCCCAGTGTTGTAACACTTTCTAGCCACCAGCTGCTTGACTTCATGATCTGTCTGGGAGCTTTCACTAGTCTTTCCTGCTTGGCCTTTTCTGTAATATTGGACTGATTATCCTTTGGGTTGTGTTGCACTGGTCTACAAATTTAGGGAATTATTGACCTCCAAGATAAAATGTGTTAATTCCTACATATTCTTAAATATTTTGATAAGGTCAATTAGAAAACAGATGATAAAGGTGCTGGTTGGCTAAAGTTTTCAAGATATTTCACAATAAAGGTTTATGTACAGGCGAGTATATTTGCCTACAAGGGAGGGAGGTTTCTGATGATCATGATGCCTCGTAACTTCTCAACAAAGTACAGTAGAACAATGAAAATGGTACCACATGGAAGTGTATACATTTATTTTCACTTTAAGACTAAATATTATTACCTAACTGTAATTTATTGTTCTTTTTATAGCAAGGTAGATTTGTCTTGGTCAGATCTACGCATCATACATCTGGTGGCATGTGAAAGTGTAATTGCCTAACATTACCAAGGAACAGTTGCACAATATTTTCCCTCAGAAGCCAAGATGCCTTGAAACTGTGTAAACAACGCAGATAACTTCTGCTACATTTGTGGCTAGGTTACATTTGCATCTCAAAAGTGCAGTATAACGGCAGTGTTAAAAAAGGCATATCACCTATATTTTGGATGTAAAATAGGGGATCAGGACAAGAGTTGGGCCCCTCATTATTGTTGCATTGCATGTGCAACTTATCTGCATCATTGGCTAAACTAGAAGAAAAAGACCATGCCTTTCACAGTCCCAATGGTGTGGAGGGAACCCACCAATCATAGTAGCGACTTCTGTTTTTGCATGGTTCCCCCAATTGCAAAAGGGATTTCAAGAAAGAAGTGGACCGTGGAATATCCAAACATTCCAGCCGCACCTCATCCTGTACCCCATGGTGAGGATTTGCCTATTTCAGATCCACTAGAATCCTACTCTCTAGATCAGGGATCTCAAACTCAATTTAGTCGGGGGCCACTGGACAAATTTGTTTTAGTCCCGTGGTGGGCGCTACTATATACGGTACCAGTGTCAATGTCTGCATATTTTACAAGCTTCAACTGTCACCCATTCAAATGAATGATCGGTGACAGCTGCTGCATGTAAACGCCTGCACACCGCATGTTATCATGAAAGGATTGCATGCATATAGGAATCAGTCATTATCCCTGGATACACAATTGTTTTTGTAACTGCGTGTAATCATATTGCAGGCATATTCAAGCCGGAAAAAGAAGACCTGGCTCTTCGAAACGCGTAGCCGCAACAACGTTCACCTTCCCACACTTGCCTTCTCCCCGAGACTCGGCACTCGTCGCCCCGGGCGTCCCTGCTCGCACCCTCGAGCGCTGAAGTCACATCACTCCCACTGACTCTCCCGGCTCTGCCGCCTGCAGCGTCTATCTCCTGGCAACCGCCTATCACAGCCTTCTCTGCTCTCTGTGCCCGCCTCCAGCCGTCCTCTCTCCCCATGACACACCGCTTGTTGTCTCGGGCTGGCTCGTGCCCTCGAGCGTTGGAGTCTCAACACTCCCATCAGCGATCCTTTGCTGGACACCTCAGGCTCCATCACAGTCTCTTCCCCCCCCCCACACACCCGATCCGCCCAGTGCATATGCCCACACTGACCTGACACTTCCAGTCGCCAGACCCATCAATCTTAAGCAGCAACACAGTGCACACCAGCTGCACCATACCCCCCTCAGTCCCAACATCATCCAATAGCCCATGTCCACCCATGCTTGTCACCCCCCTCCCATGCACTAATCGGACCCAGGCTCCCACCACCATCCAGCACCCCCCAAGCCCTCAATTCCCCCTGACCTTCCCACAAGCACAATTGATTGCTCATAATCCCCACCAGTGGAGGTTCCCCATCCGTCCACCCCTCATCGATATCGCATCAGCTATTACTTTTTGGTAAGTTTTTCAATTTTGGATAAATCCAATTACTTATGGTAGTAGCGCTTCTATCCCCATTTTTTTGTTCTCCTTGACAAACGTCGGACACCCCGGTCCGCATTCCAAGAAGCTGCACACCTAGCTCAAAAAAAACCATACCCAATCACCCTCACCCTCGTGGTAGCACTGTATCAGGGGACTGCAATCCCAATTTTTCATTAGCTTTGCAAGCAGAAGAGCAATCAGCCTCCGAGAAGGTCTCGCCTAGGTCCTCCTCCCATTTGAGCATTGAAGGCAGCTTTACAAACATTTTTGTCTCATGTAACATAGTATAGAAGGAGGAAATATGGCCTTTCAATACTTCGGAAAAGCATAAAAGTTGCCAAATCCCTTTAGTTGTACATTACAAAATCGCTTGGCGTGAAAATGTTTAATTTGGGCTAATCTATAGCTAGCCATGAAGGATATAATATTCCCTGGGGGTGGTAGTGTGAGGTAACCTTGTTGTCTCCAAGAGCTGAGATTAAGATGCAGGATTAACAATTCATAAGGTATGGCAACCCTGGATAACGGTGAGATACTTTTATTAAGAACGCGGGGCTCCACATTTGAAATGTGGCGTGTATAGTGGGATGAGCCATTAAGCGAAGGCCAGGTTTCAGGGACGCAGCCACCAGCCAGGCCAGTAGATCACCTCCGGGCACTATAGAACTTTCCAATCCATACCATAATTTACAGGAATCTCTCAGCAACCATGTCCTGAGTTGTGTTAGAACAGTGGCCCTATAATAGTCTTTCAGATTAGGAAGGCCTATCCCGCCTGTCAACTTATGCTTTCACAAAACAGATTTGGCAATTCTACCATGTTTCCCCTTCCATATATAAGAATTAACCACAGATTGGATACGCGTAAAAAAAATATTGGGGATAGGTATAATATAATATAAAATGTTCAGGAATACGCTCATCTTAAATGCTGCCACTCTGCCCATCCAAGACAATTCAAACTTCTGGATCGAAGTAAGGTCACTTTGAACTTTCTGTAAAAGGGGTTCATAATTACGTTGGTATAAAGTGGGAGTTGGGTAATACAGTCCTTCACCCAAATGAAGGGAAATTGTGTTTGTAGTACAGATCTATCCAATTGGGAGACACCGATGGTGAGAATTTTAGACTTTCCCTCATTCATTTTATAGTATGATATGGATCCAATCAAAGTAAGAACTTTTAGTTCAGCCAATAAAGTAGCAGGTGATGTTAAGGTAATAACAATATTATCCGCAAATAGGCCCAATTTATGTTCAACATTAGCAACTGAGATACCACGGATGTTAGGGTTATTTCTAATAGCAATAGCTAACGGTTCTATAAGCAAAGAAAATATAATTGTCGACAAAGGACAGCCTTGATGCGTGCAATTCGAGATACCAAAAGCATGTGATAACATCCCTGACGAGAAGACCTGAGCAGTGGGATTAGAGTAGAGCGCCAAGATTGCAGACAATATAGGACCCTCCAGCCCGAACCCCTGCAGGGTAAAGGATAGATATTCCCAGTGGATCCTGTCAAATGCCTTCTCCGCGTCCAGCACTAGGAGCAGAGAAGCCGACAACTCCCTGCATGACCAATCAGATTCAGCATCCTACATGTACTATCTGGTGCCTCCCTCCCTTTCACAAAGCCCACCTGGTCAGGGTGAAGGAAGAGGTGAGAGATAACAGCCGATTAGCTATCAATTTTGCATATATCTTGATATCTATATTGAGGATGGATATGGGTCTAACATTTTGTGGGTGAGTAGGTTCCTTCCCTGGCTTTGGCAAAGCCACAATGACGGCGCTAAGCATCTCAGAGGGAAAGGATTCAGAGGATATTGCCTCATTAAGCATAGGAAGCATACATGGGGTCAAGATATCCATAAAACACTGGTAATATTCACCTATAAAATCCATCAACCCCGGGAGACTTATAGGCCAGGAGGTATTTGATTATTTTTTTTAATTCTATAGTGAATGGGGCAGACAAGGATACATGATCAGGCTGTGAAAGTGAAGGATACATGATCAGGCTGTGAAAGTGACGGTAAGGGGATGGAATCCAGAAATTGTGTGATGGAGACAGGGGTAGGTTGTAGCACTTTCGGGTCCCTATGCAAATTATAAAGAGATTCGTAGTAAAGGGCAATAGCCTCTGCTATGTCTTTAGGATTCCGCAGTGGTAAGTTAGTAACAGGATGGTACAACGGGGTATCTTCTGATTAAATTGTCTATTTTTAAGTTTAGCTGCCAACAATTTACTAGCCCTATTGTTTTGGTGGTAATATAACATTTTGAGTCTGGACATCCTATAGTCGTATTCCGACAATAGTAAGGATTTCAGTTCTAGTCACGCTTGGAGTAAGACATTGTAAATAATGGGGTAGAAAGTACGTTTATGAGATTTCTCTTTCAATTTAGTCAACAGAACTTGGTTACGGTGCAATTTCTCACTCTTTTCTCTTGCCCCCACCTGAATGAGAACACCATGGATAAAGACCTTGTGTGCACACCATAGTAGAGCTAACATCAGGAGTCACATTCAAAGAGAAATATTTTTTTATTTGTAGTAACAAATGTTTTTGATGTTTAGGGTTAGAGAGGATAGACACATTGTTCTGCCAAAGTGGAGAGGAACTCAGTGGTGCTGACTGTTCAGTGGTCATTGTAACGGGGGGCATGATCCCACCATGATGTATTATGAATAGAAACCTCACTTATTTTTTGAAGCAACCGTTGATCAGACAGGAAAAGATTGATTCTACAGTAAGATTTATGAGGGGCAGAATAGAAGGTGTAGTCTCTCTCACTGGGGTGCACACAAGGCCATGCATCATACAAGTTTACTATAAGGAGCCATTTAGAAATAGATTTTATATGTGGTAAAGAGGATTTGGTAGTATCAATAGAACTATCGGGGGTTACATTGAAGTCCCCACACCAAAATACAGAGCCTCTCTGTATCTTGCCTTGTATTTTAACCATAAGAGACTTAAAAAAAGCCAGTTTATTTCATATTAGGTACATAAACATTAACCAAAGTGTAGCATATGGAATTAAGTTCACATATAAAAAACAACATAGCGGCCATGTCCAATAGCTGAAATGCCACTGTATCTTTAACAGCTATAAGCACTCCACGTTTCTTAGTGGGAGCGTTAGAAGAAAAACTAAATTTCTTTGATGAGAAAAACTCATCAAAGAAATTTAAATATTAGTCAAAGATAACACAAGTAAACACAACATGCAGTTTTTAAAGGAAGATTTTTTTAATTAAGGGAAAACAAAATCCAAAAAATCCAAACCCACATGGCCCTGTGTGAAAAAGTGTTTACACCCCCCCTCCCCCCGTTAAAACATAAACTCTGGTTTATGACACCTGAGTTCAATTTCTCTAGCCAGACCCAGGCCTGATTACTGCCACACCTGTTCGCAATCAAGAAATCACTTAAATAAGACTTGAAGTGAAGTAGACCAAAAGATCCTCAAAAGCTACACATCATGCCGAGATCCAAAGAAATCCAGGAGCAAATGAGAAACAAAGTAATTGAGATGTGCTACCATCTGTTCGTGATCTCAAGCTGAAGCGAAGTTGGGTTCTGCAGCAGGACAATGATCCAAAACACACCAGCAAGTCCACCTCTGAATGGCTGAAGAAAAACAAAATGAAGACTTTGGAGTGGCCTTGTCAAAGTCCTGACCTGAATCCTATTGAGATGCTGTGGCATGACCTTAAAAAGGCGGTTCATGCTCGAAAACCTTCCAATGTGGCTGAATTACGACAATTCTGCAAAGATGAGTGGACCAAAATTCCTGCACAGCGCTGTAACAGACTCATTGCAAGTTATCGCAAACGCTTGATCGTTCTTGCTGCTAAGGGTGGCCCAACCAGTTATTCGGTTTAGGGGGCAAACACTTTTTCACACAGGGCCATGTGGGTTTGGATTTTGTTTCCCCTTAATAATAAAAACCTTCCTTTAAAAACTGCATGTTGTGTTTTCTTGTGTTATCTTTGACTAATATTTAAATTTGTTTGATGATCTGAAACATTAAAGTGTGACAGTGTGTGATAGTTGGAGAAGAAGAGGCGCGTGATGAGCCGGCGCCATCTTGGTTCCTCTGCGACCCTGTCGTGTGGAAAAAGTCTAAGTTTACGGGGCCCCCTCTTCGACTTTCTCTTCCCTGTCATGTCGGGAGGTCACCGGGAGCAGATATAGAGGTAAGTGGTAAAAGGAAGATCCTATGTGCACAGAATCCAGCCTCAGGAACACACTTGTCCCTGAGCACCTCAAGTATGCGACCATCCGCCTCGGCTGTTGGCCACACTCCCTCTCCTAAATGCCTCTTTTTATTCTCCTCGTCAATCTCATTTCCTAATGTATAAGCCATATTCGTATCATAATCCGAAACCAACAAATCAATGGTTCCCTGCCCAGGGCGTTTGTAGGTTTATGCAATATGCCTAATTGCCGAAAGTGCCATTTTCCTGCCGATACATCAGCACATCCCAGGTTTCTTTCCTCCCCCCTGGGCGCTGCTCTGTGCCCCAGCAAGAAGGAGAGAAAGTGACAGCCGGCCTAGCGCTGCGGGAGGAGAGTGCTGTGAGCGGCCGGTGTCCCTCCTCCCACACTCAGAGAAGATTCCTGTTCATTGATAACAGGGGATACAGAAGAGATTGAGGACTTTGTGTCCTCCAGTCTTTTTTTCTATTTTAAAAGGGAAATATCAGGGGTCTGTTTAGACCCCTAATATTTCCCAGAAGCCCCTAAAAGTAAAGTAAAAAATAAAAATATTTAATGCAAAATGATTTAATAAAAAAAGTAAATATAAAAAATTAAAAAGTTAATAAAAATAAAATATAAAATAAAAAAAATTTCGGTTTCGCCCTGACATTTTTTTTATTTCGGTTTTTAAATTTCTATTTCGGTGCACCTCTACTTTAAAAAAACAAAATGTAAAAAATCCCATATCATGTTGCACCTTTCCCAAAATCACACAATTAAAACTCTTTGTATGTGGGTTCTGCTTTTCGCTCCTCTCCTTTTCAATATAAATCAACTGATTTGCCAGCATAATATCCATAAAGAAAATATGTGGGGCCCGCCTGAATAAGTGGACAGTGAATGATTTTGACAACGTTGTCAATTTGTTTGGGTTTTTTTTGTCTGTAGTTTACATCTTTATTTTATATTCTCCCTTTTATTATTATTTTTTAAAAACTTTTTATTTGATAGAATGAAAAACAAAATCACAGGCTTCATTGTAAGTGAAGACAAAGTTGTACAATGATGTGTATATTTACAGTCCATATCTTTCAGATGTAAACTTAAGCTGAATGGCATTTCAGCCATTTGTATCATAAACAGTTGTCATTTTTTCCCCACAAGTAAGAGGGAAGAAGGCGTTAGTAAATAGGAGAGAGAAGAGGCTGAGAGGGTTATTTGAGTTTAAGAGGCGGGAGAAGGGAGAGGAGGTCCCGTCCGACCCCCAAAATAGGAGAGGTCAATTTGATTTTAATGGTTTATTTGGGGCAAGGTGCAACATGATATGAGATTTTTTAAATTTTTGTGGTTTAAAAAAAAAAAAAAGTCTACAAGTATTTTGCTTAAAGCCTTTTTTTTGGCTGTTCACAATATGCCCCATGTGCCTGCAGGGTTTCAACACTTGATTTCAGTCTTCCTATTCCAGGTTGTTTGCGGTTTGATATAAGCTCTGTTGTGTTCCTTTTGCTCTATGCCTGTTTTTTGATGAACGAGTTACTGGTCCTGTTAGACCCTATTGTTCTAGTGTAGGGGTCAAGATGAGCAGGGGTGACTGTCTGCTATACCTCAGCTCATTCTCATATAAGTACACACTTGCTGTGTGTTCGTGGGGGCATACAGTAAATTGCATAGAGATTTCTCCTAATATATCATATATCTGAGATTTCCAGTTTTCACTTGTTCCTTAAACATCATCTTTGGTTTTATATTCTCTGCTCGGCTAACTTTCCCCTCTCCTCTGATTCTTTTTTCCTTTTCTCTTTTTCCTTACTTTCTTATTTCCTCCTTCCTTTCCTAATCCTTTCCCCCACTTCCACTCCCCTTTCCTCACTCCCCTTTCCTCACTCCCCTTTTCTTTATACCTTTTAGTTCTCACCTCCTCACTTTCCCTCTGCTCTCCTTATCCCTGGGTTCCCTCTCCCCCACCTGGTCGGTGCTCACCTGTTGGTGGGCTCATCCTAAAGGGCATGACTGCCTCAGTTAGCTGTTAAAGTTGTCTCCCTTAATGTAAAGGGCTTGAACTCCCCTGAGAAGAGGACTAAAGTCCCAAATCAATTGACGTGGCTTCAGGTCCAGATTTATTTCATAAAAGAGACGCACTTTTGCACAAACCAGATCCTGCTATTTCATAATTGCTATTATCCTCATGCATGCCACTCTGACTTTCCTGATTCTAAATAAAAGAGCGTAAGCATATTGCTTCAAAGGAATTCACGTTGGTAACAATTGTAAACCTTGCGTTGTCCAGGGGGGTCGTGCTCTTTTTATTAAGGGTGAACTGGGGACTCAGACCTTCACCTTCTCGAACCTGTATCTCCCGAACACACACCAACTACAGTTTCTTGAAGACATTTTGGAACACTTACTCATTTGCGGAGAATGTTGTAGGTGGGGTTTTAAATCTTGTGTTGGACCCCTTCGCATTTCTTCATGGACTTCGTCCCATTTGTCTTTTGAATTTCTCAAACGTATTAGAATATGCTTGAGACATTACCAAGTTATATATGGCATATTTTGAATCCCACAGGAAAAAACTACACCTATTTCTCCAATCCCCACCAATCCTTTACACAGACACTTTCCTAATACATCACTGTGATCTATCAAGATGCCACTATATATTCAATTTCAATATCAGATCAAATGTGAGATTGCCTTAGACATAGATTTGAGGCTTCCACCCCAAAGTCCCTGGAATTAGAAGCTTAATGATTCTTTTCTTTAGGACCCATCTGTACTAGAGGACAATTGTAAAGATTTAGTACACTACTTCTGCCTCAATTCGACCACAGAATGTGGCCCCATGATACTATGGGAAGCTAATAAAGTATATATATATGGGGAGTTTTCATTAAACATGGATCCAGACTTAAGAAGATTACAACAACGCAGTTAGACAAACTCCTCTGTGATGTCCATTCTTTTGATGTGACGCATAGATGAACCATGACTGTTAACGCACCGTACTAGTGTGAACAGGCCCTCAGAAACACTGACAGACATTCTCTCACACACATACACACGCCACAGAAAAAAAAAGTATTTTCCACCCAGTCTCCCTATTTTATCGCGAACTGGAGTGGATGCTCAGCCTGGGGTCCAGTGGGAGCTGCTGTGCTGTGACGGAGCTCAATCCATATTGCCATGGTCCCGGGTCCCCCAGAAGAGCAGGGACCTCAAAAACCATGGTGGGTGGTGGTGTACAATGTCCATCGGTGTCCCCTGTCATAATGTCTCCTGTCAGTGCAGAACCTGGGGAGGGGTCTGTAGGGGGGCATTAGCAGGGGCTCTGTTGCAAGTAGATAACTTGCAGTGGAGCCCCTGCTAATGCCCCCTCCCCCCACTCCAGCTTTTGCACTGACAGGTGACATTATGTATTCCAAGCCTATTTTCTTTTTTATTACAAATACTAGTCCAGCAAACTATACACATCTCCCTGCCTGCCTACCTTTTATCAGCTTCCAGTCAGACTGAACTACCTATCCTATTTGATATCAGTCTGCCGGATTGATATCTGCTTCACTCTCTACTGCAGGCCAGGATTTTAACTTGCTTGTCGAGACCTGCGGCTCCTGATATCATTATGCCGGACGAAAGTGAGAAAATAGTCCCCTCTCTCCCCGGGTCCTATTACTTTAGCGGGGAAAGAGGGGACAGTTTTACAATATGGAGTTCGCTCGGGCTGACAAAAAATCCCCTCTCTCTCTCCCTGCTGAAGATGGGCTGCTCACTGCAGAAGGGCTCGCAACCCACTTTTGGGTTGCGACCCATGAGTTGAGAACCAGGGCTCTAGAGTGTCTAAACCTGTGGATATCAAGCAAAGGTTTTGACAATACGATTCTTTCTTTTCATCTCACTCGGTATATCCCTGACGGGTGACGTTCTTCCCTCACGGATACTATAAATTCCTATCTTGTTACTTCGGGAATGCCGCACCTTCAGGAAGATGTTATTTCTTCCCTTGAGGAACCCAGAACCTGATGGCATTACCCTTTCTTACTATAAACTCCTTTTTTGATGTGCTGTCCCCACACTTTTATCAGTGCTTACAATGCTGTGGGAAATGGTATACATTTTCCTGTTGATTCTCTCAGGCTCATATTACACTGGTCCTGGAAGAAGGCAAAGACCTGTTGCAGTGCCCTAGTTGCAGGCCTTTCTCACTCTTATGAAACTTTTAACTAAACTTTTGGCTACTTTGGTGCAGATCATAGTTCCCGCAGAGCAGGAGGGCTTTATTCCAACCAGAGAAGTTTGTGACAACACAACTAGGGTCCTACTTCATGCAAGTAGGGCTAAATCCATTCCATTAATGTTATTCACGGATGCAGAGAAAGCATTCAACCTTGTAAATTGGCTGTATATGGAGCAAGTGCTGTGGCCTGAATTGGGATATAGAGTTGGGCAAAAAAGTATTTAGTCAGCCACCAATTGTGCAAGTTCTCCCACTTAAAAAGATGAGAGAGGCCTGTAATTGGCATCATAGGTAGACCTCAACAATGAGAGACAAAATGAGAAAACAAATCCAGACAAATCACATTGGCTGATTTGGAACAAATTTATTTGCAAATTATGGTGGAAAATAAGTATTTGGTCAATATCAAAAGGTCATCTCAATACTTTGTTATATATCCTTTGTTGGCAATGACAGAGGTCAAACGTGTCCTGTACGTCTTCACAAGGTTGGCACACACTGCTGCTGGTATGTTGGCCCATTCCTCCATGCAGATCTCCTCTAGAGCAGTGATGTTTTGGGGCTGTCGCTGGGCAACACGGACTTTCAACTCCCTCCAAAGGTTTTCTATGGGGTTGAGATCTGGAGACTGGCTAAGCCACTCCAGGACCTTGAAATGCTTCTTACGAAGCCACTCCTTCGTTGCCCGGGCGGTATGTTTGGGATCATTGTCATGTTGAAAGACCCAGCCACGTTTCATCTTCAATGCCCTTGCTGATGGAAGGAGGTTTGCACTCAAAATCTCACGATACATGGCCCCATTCATTCTGTCCTGTACACGGATCAGTCGTCCTGGTCCCTTTGCAGAGAAACAGCCCCAAAGCATGATGTTGCCACCCCCATGCTTCACAGTAGGTATGGTGTTCTTTGGATGCAACTCAGCATTCTCTCTCCTCCAAACACGACGAGTTGCGTTTCTACCAAATAGTTCTATTTTGGTTTCATCTGACCATATGACATTCTCCCAATCCTCTTCTGGATCATCCAAATGCTCTCTAGCAAACTTCAACATGGTTCCTGTGGTCCATGAATAGGATATTTAATCAGTTCCTATGGGGACACAAACCCCCACACCTTTAATTTACGCTGCTTTGTCTCCCTAAAGCAGGGGTGCCCATATGGTCGATCGTAATCTACCAGTCTAACGCGTAGCGATCACTGGTAGATCGCGATGTCCTCTCCTCCCGCCGGTGGGGCTTCTCTGGATCCCCGCTGCTCTCCCCATCTGTAGGCAGCGGGGATCCGAGAAGAAGTGAAGGAACCAGCGGCGGGGGAGGACGGAGCCTCTGTCACAGAACTAATGCCGAGCGGTAAGGCGAGAGAGACGCTCGGTCTGGATCTGACAGCCGGCGCCTCTCTCTCCCCTCACCGCTCGGCCTTAGTTCTGTGACAGTGGCTCCGACCTCTTAGTGCCTGCATTCCGATCCAGTGTGATCTGCAAAAATATTGCTCGCAGCTTTTTTGCGGATCGCACGGATCGCACTGGTAGATCTCATTGAGCTCGTCATTTGAAAAGTAGATCTCCAGACGAAAAATTGTGGGTGCCCCTGCCCTAAAGGATAGTGGAGGCATTGCCTTCCAGACGCATCACTATGTGGCTTATCATTTGGGAAGGGTGAGCAATTGGTGTCAACATGCAGAAACAATGGATATATGAGAACTGTTGTGCTCTTCCTTTCCCCTGCCTTGTATACCATGGTGCTCAAAGGAAGTTTCTCAAGAATTTAAGTCCCACCCAACAATAGGGGTGATCTGGAACATCTATAGACTGTTTTTTGAGAAAGCACACATCTTGCCCGAACAAACAGACTCCCTTCCCTGTTGTAGGTAACCCCAAAATTACTTAAAAACCCCAAACATAATATATTTTCTGAAAGCCAAGACACTATAGAATAAAATGGTGGCAGTTGCAAACCCAAAAGTTTAGTGAAAAATGCACTTTAAGGTAAATTTAGTGCCCCAAAACACTATATAAAACCATTTTTTGGGTAAAATATAAAAGGTTTACAACAAGTAAATAGATACCCAGCAGGTCCAGGTTAAAAATTGTGTGCATCCATAAAACTGCGACAGAATTCAGTACCCCAAAAAGTCCATACACGACGCTTTAAAAGCCTCTACAGGTCATCAATTTAGAGATAGGCATAAATATTGGCCCTAGAATGATTGTTCTCACTCTGGCGTGTGCAACGATACCCAACATGTGTAGCGCAATCGTCGTTTTTGTACATAGGTGCACCCGACACGTGTTTACGTGACGGCGCGGGGACAAGGACTTTAAAAAAATTTACATTATTTTTACATTTAATTTAATATTTTTAAAAAAATTGTTTTTACTTTAATTGCTATCACATAGTGGGGATTACAAGCCCCCTATGTGATAGCAGATAGACTCCTAGTATCACCTTTCCACTCTAAATAAGCTATTGAGGTGCAGATCACACTTAAATAACTTATTGCTGGGCTTAAGGAGCCCAGCAATGACAGCTCAGGGACCGGAAGTGATGCGTGTCGTTCCCGGTCCCATAGAACGGGGAGGAGATTGGTTAACAGACGTTCACCACTCTTCTCCCCAGCTTCCTGCAGACACCCAAGATGTCGGTCCCGGGCCCATCGGAGGGGCAGCATAGCCCGAGAAACCCAGCGGGGATGTCGAGCTGTGG